>NC_068441.1:31160372-31309419 GCF_023373465.1 Oncorhynchus keta
GTCAGACCTTTTCTGCTACTTTTGAATGGTCATTTACATGGGGCTGGTGAAGTTGAAAACTCTAAGGGACTACTGGAAAACGTCAGCTCTCTGGAAAACGTCAGCTCTCTATCAACTGCCTTTCCCCATGACTGTCATGTCTTGCAAAAGGTTTCTGACAATCTCACGGGCGCTTCACATCAGTGACCCAGAAGTTGATGGGGATAATGACAAGAAGAGAGGCACACCAAGGTTTGATAGGCTCTGTAAAATAAAACCTCTCTACCCCAGCATCGTTGATGCCTGCAAGACTTATTTTCAGCCCGCCCCGAACCTGTCAATCGATGAGAGGATGGTAGCCTCAAAGGCCAGAATCAGCCTCAAACAATACATGCGTAACAAACCAACCAAATGGGGTTACAAGCTGTTTGTTTTGGCTGAATCTGTGTGTGCCTACACTTGCAATTTTTTTTTTATGAGGGGAAAAACAGTTTTGCTACCGGTAATGGACTGAGTTATGATTCCATTATGGAGTTATTGGATTTTCAACTGCTGGGGAAGGGCTACAAACTGTTTGTGGACAACTTCTACACAAGCCCTACCCTGTTTACAGAGCGGAGGAAGCGGGAGGTGTCGGTTTGTGGCACCATTCTTTCCAACAGGATGGGATTTCCGAAGACCAAGGGGAACGACATGCCTAAGCGGGCTGAGCGGGGTACCATGCGATGGATCCGTGAAGATGGCCTGCTGTTTGCGAAGTGGATGGATACCAGAGAGGTGGTCATGTGCTCCAGTATCCACAAGTCCTTCAGTGGAGATCACGTTGTCAGGCGTGTGAAGGACGGTGCCGGTGCATGGACCACAAAAAATGTCCCCATTCCAGCTGCTGTGAAGGACTATAACAAGAGCATGGGAGGTTTGGACCTGTCAGATGCGCTGATAGGATACTACAATGTTCTTCACAAGACCATGAAATGGTACAAAACATTTTTCTATCATTTCATTGACATTGCTGTGGTGAATTCCTTCATCCTCCAGAAGGAAATGGCCAAGAGCTATGGACAGCCCCCTATCTCACAGCTAGCCTTCAGGGACCGCTCATCCAGGAGCATGCTAGCTATAGCAAGTCCACTGCAGCATCTTCTGCTCCAACCAGTGGTGTTCACCTGCCCAGATTCATCTCTGCAGACATTAATGTGCCACAGGGCAAAAAGGGCACAGTAGGGAGATGTCGTTGTGCCCTTTGTCACAGGAAATGCCCCATCACCTGCACCACCTGTTCAGTAAGCCTCTGCTTTACAGCAGAAAGAGACTGCTATGGGCCATGGAATCAGCAGCAAAATATTGTGTAGAGGACTGAGAGTCTTCACAATATTGTAAATAGAAAATGTGTAAATAGTTACCCTTGTTATTTGTTTGTTTATTTTTCTTTTTTTTCATATATATATATTTACTTTTTGGGGGGGTGTGTTAGAATAGCATTTATGTATTTTGTATATAGTTATTTCCTTCAAAATGTATCACTGTACCAATTCGGCCTCTTGGGTACATTTGGGTACATTTATGTGGGACACCTGGGTGACTTCATGCTCAATGTCCTGTAGCTTGCTCATTTTTGAAGTTATCTGTCTAAAGCTTTGCTCAGCTATTGTTGCCATCTTAAGTTCTTCATTCAAACCATCCCCAGCATCCTATCTGTATGCTTGGCTGTTCTTGGACATTTGAAAGATGATGCAGCAACAATAAAAAACAGAAAATGTATGTTTATTTCCTTGTATTTTCTTATACCAGATCTATTGTGTTATATTCTCCTACATTCAATTCACATTTCCACAAAGTTCAGAGTGTTTCCTTTCAAATGATAACAAGAATATGCATATCCTTGCCTCTGGGCCTGAGCTACAGGGTCTTTCAGCGGAAATTGAGAAGAAGGGGGGGTTACCCCAAAGAGGTTAAGCCTTTTAGTTAGGCTTTATTTTGATGTATTATACATGTATGTTTTGTGAATTTTTATTATGAGTATTTCTGTTTTTGAATTTGGCGGCTGCAATTTCACTGGATTTTTTATTTATTTTTATTTCACCTTTATTTAACCAGGTAGGCAAGTTGAGAACAAGTTCTCATTTACAATTGCGACCTGGCCAAGATAAAGCAAAGCAGTTCGACACATACAACGACACAGAGTTATACATGGAGTAAAACAAACATACAGTATAAACAAGTATATATACGATGTGAGCAAATGAGGTGAGATAAGGGAGGTAAAGGCAAAAAAAAGGCCATGGTGGCAAAGAAAATTTGTTGGATGTTGTCAAATCAATCCCGTTACCGGGATCTGAGCGGGAAAGGATCATTAAGTTAAAAGTGCTGAATGGTTTCCCGTAGTGCTGTCTGTTTTGAATAGTGTTCAGTAAAGTCCAGTGAGGAGGTTAATGTAAAACAAAATGTTACATGAAATGGCATCTATTTTAATCCTCAGCAGTTAAATCCAGTTTATAGGTCAGGGACTGAGAGATGACGATGTAGGCTAATAGAAAGAGACCGCCCATGCCTTTATTCCATTGTTAATCTTCTCCTTTCCTCACTCTGTTCATATCCAGCGAGGGACGACTTCTTCATATAAAAGAGGAACATTTATATTGAACACAAAAGCAGGAAGCATCTCTCCCCACAGTTTCTCTTGTCTAATCAAACTTTCAATCCCAATGACTTCTACCTGGAGAGACAGGGCCAGGTCCCTTGGAGACCAGACGGGAGCTCGCTACAGCGCAATTCTGAGGGGAGCGCTGAGAATCAGGCTGCTGCAAATCCCCCCCGCTGGAGGAAATTGAATGCTGTCATGGATGGATTAGCCCCGTAATGGCGGGACACATATCTTGAGCCGACGAGGCTGGCAAAGAAACGTTGACTAAATGAGGAAGGGGAAAAAGGAATGAAATTCATTTCATAGCTTCTCAAGCACACGCACCCGAGGACTGCCCCTACGAGAGCCTAAGCCCAGACAGTACTGACTTTTTGGGGAAGCTTTTATTCAAATGTTCTGTGAATATTAGTGCAATATGCAACATGAGGCCTGTATGATGGTGTCATGAGCTAAAACTATAGGTTATATGCCACAAACGGCTTTTGCCAATTATACCACAACCTGTTGGCAGCAATACAAGCTATGAGACAATGAGACATGACATGACTATAAATATATGATCTCCATGATAAGGCTATACAGGCTTTGTGGGTGCATAAAGAGAAGCATATGACTGTGAACAGTGAGAACACTGAGAGCAGTGCTTGGGAGTGAATTATTGGGCTGTATTTAAGAAACATACTTACAGCACCACAAAATATCCAGGCCCAATGTTACTTTGTTACAGAGAGCAGGTGTTAAAAGACTGGCAAATAAGGTAAAGGCAACTGATAACCTTTTAGGTTATCGAAATGTGTTTATATTTGCATACATACAGTATCAGTAATATATCAGGGTAACATGTATAAGCAGTCCACATCCCACCATATGTTTGAAACCACCTGGGGACCGAAAATTTACTATAAGTAATTTGAACCTTGGCAGAGCCCTGTGAATCTAACCTGGAGCGATTTGCTTGGATAATTGTTAAGAAGTTGTTAGAAGTGTAGGACCATCAGCCCTCACCCGTGAAGTGCACAACTCAGTCCTATTTAACAGTTTACAATGATTGCACTTTCCCAAAGCGGAAGAACTGCCAACTCTGAAGATTTTTATAGGACATATTTTATTGAACAATTCCGCTCAAGCAGATACCTCGATCAGGGTTTTGTAAAAACCATAAAGCGATTTATCAGATTCAAGAACAAATGTATATTTAAAGCCTAATAACAGCATTATATACACACAACATAATGTTTATAAATGATGCCCCAGTGTAACTCCCTTCACTGACCTGCAGTGACATGATAACACGAGGACCCTTACCCTAACTCTTTGTGATTAAGCGAAAGCGTTGATACGGAGCACACAGAGTGTATGTAATAATTCAAACTGATCTTAATAAGGACGGATGAGTCGTCCCCTCCGCTCTACTAACAGACATGATGGGATGCGCAAATGGCACGCTATTCCCTATATAGTGCACTACTTTTTACTAGGCCCCAATGGTAGCCTTTTCCCCACATAGTGCACGACTTATGATCAGAGCCTTATGTGTCCTGGTCTAAAGTAGTGCACTTTAAAGGTAATAGGGTGCCTTTTTGGATGCAGACTTGGAATTGAACCGTTCATAGCTTTCAGGAGGAAGCATCTTCAAAAACTTCCATCTTTGGATTCTCCTCCGACAGCAGTTTCATTCAACTTGGACTTTTCCTGACTCAATGTACACTATCATGGTCCTGTCAGCAAAATCATGTCCCACACAACCTGTGGTCGCTGTGATGATTGGTCTCTAAAAAGATATATAAGATACAATATTGCAGACCCTAGAAGTAGGCCTAACATGCGCCTCAAGTTTGGAATTTGATGGCTTTCCTGTTCCCTGTTATCTAATTCATTTAGTGCAGAAACTGGTAGTCTGGCGGTGGTCTGCGATAAGTGTTAATCTTGGTCAGCAGCAGTGTGTGGAGCACAGCCTAATTTCACAACACAGTGGTTGGGAATGATAACATAAAAACAGGCAGGGCAGGGAAAGAAATAGGGAGACCTTTATCGCACATGTGCCAGTATACAGTATCCAAGTGACCAAGCGTTCTATCAAATCAAATCAAACCATTTGATCAAATCAATCAAATCTATTTTTTTCACATGCGCCGAACACAACAAGTGTAGTTTTGTCTTTCCATGGTTACATCCCCGTGCGGTAAATTGGTCAATAGACCAATAAGAAAGAGTTCCAAAGCTCTCTGCCCATAACAGCTAGTTTTCCTTTTTCCCTTCCCCACTCAGATCACTCCCAGACACTCCCAGAAATTCTTGCTTGAGGAATATTTTTTTTCTAAACAGCTATTTTTTGCCATTATTTAAGAAAATCTATGTGAGGTAGGCCTATTTCATTTCTACCCAGAAATGATTGATATTGTTATAAAAACAGCTGCATTTGGGTCTTTAAGTTTACAAAAAAAGGTAACAGTATTAATATTCTATAAGAAAACATCATAGGTTCAGATTGGATCTTGAGATCGGGTGGTTACAAGATCTGATGTCATTGGAGATGAAATGCATAAGAAACAGGGCCATAAAAAATCATTAATGCGTTTGAATTCCATACCCTTTTCCGCAAAGTGTGTAGTTGCTCACTCCTCCATTGTGGATTCAAACAAAAACATTTTATTTATGTAATTATGTAAGCATGATTCCTTGATTCCATAAGGGGGAGGGAACTTGGGGGTAGAAGACTAGAGAATGAGACCACTGCCATGACAGGTATACAGAGAAGAGCAGACTTTCTGTGACTTCCAAGGGTTAGGGCATTAGACATCCTGAACTGCTACGCTGAGCCACAAAGATAGCAGGGTAATTATCACAGAGGGCTTTGTGGCCCTATGCTCCCTACTCTTGTTGGCTATTGTTTAGCTATGATTACAGCTTAAAGGCTTATTACTGTCCGCAAGCTGGCTGAGCTAGCCAGCTGAATCACTGAGTAGCTTTGCTGTCTTCACTGTCAGGGAGTAATGGCAATAAGACTATCTAACAGAAAGTATCCTCAAGTCTAAATTAAAGCTTGCGGACAGGTATCCATTGCCGTGTGTTTTTTTAACACAGCGCACTTTCTGTACAGGCAAAGTACATTTCTGTGAACAGCAGCAGACAATATAAGTATCTAACCCTATCAAATTCCATTCAACAGATTGGGAAATACTGCTCAAAATAAATAAGGACTGAGCAGTGTATGTTAAAATGAGCTCAGTTAACAAGCATCTGAAATTAAACCTTTAGGTGTCTCTCTGTTAGTATTGAGTGGGATTATCTGATTTCCTACCGCTTAAAAAAAGTCCCATTATCCCTTTTAAAATGATGCTGTGGAATGGAATCACAGGTTGAAGAGATGTTAAGGTTTGGGGAATGTGTTTTTACTCCTTGCCCCTCAGAGTATTGCATTATATCAAACATCTTTAAAGCCTTGCTTTTAGGATGCTGAAGGACTCAATGGGCAGGCAACGTTTTCACAGTTGAGGTTTTTCTTACTTTAGTCCCAGAAAATCAACACACATTTCACATTTTTAAAAGAGGACCTTGAAAAGTAAACCATTTAGTGCTCATTGTTAAAAAAAAAACATAAGTGAGAACATTATATATATTTTTGAGACAAGACATGTGCATTTGAAAGGAGGACTTGATGGAAGGAAACCCATGTATTCATAGAAAGTGAATGCAGAAACTAAACTAAAGAGAAAGCCAAAGGACATGAAGAGAAAAATATGACATTTGTCAACTGCTGCAAAGGTACTAATAAATTTAACTGACAATTAGCTGGCTACGTCACATAAAAGCTACCTGACAGCACCATTTAAGGGTTCTATGTTAAATGGAAATACTTGGAAGTCATTATTCCTGCTCAAATTAAATAAGTATGCCCATGCAGTTCATGGCAGTTTCCATAAAAAGGGACATCCCATCACAGTGAGTTAACCCCAAAGTTAACTTAAACTCTGTAAAGCCTTCCCAAAATATGACAGGACTTCAAAAATCATTCTTAAGCAAGGCTCATTATTAAGCTGATCTGAATGTTCTGTAAAACACTTAAAGTGAAACCAAGTTTGGCATTGAAATGGAAGGTTTATTTGTACCTTTGTATTTGTTGCATTTTAACCAATGTAGCAAATACAAATTATTAATTTGATTTCAGTGTATATATTTGTATTTGTTTTGGCATTAATCTGCTTCCACAATATAATATGCCTTCTCTTGCTGTAGGTGGATAGGTGGCATACATAACCTTCAGACGTAGGACATGTGATTGACATTTTCGAATATAAGTTGGGATGTCTGTCGTGGAAATTTCCTCTCTTTACCAAATCATGGGAGCAAACCACACACACACGTCAGAGTTAGTTATAAAAGTCCATCTTTAATTATATGACCAATCCTGTGACTCTCAGATAAATTCAGTGTCTCCCAGTGGATTCTCTGAGAGCCCCCTTACAATGCAACTGAGTTCCTTTTAATAGCAAAGACACACATAGTCAGACAGCATAGACATAATTCATCGTTCAACTTTGTCTCCTTTCCCAAACCCCAGAACCATAAACCAAATCCTCCATATCAACAGGCATATGTCAAATTGTCATTTAGATACAACCCACTCAAAATACAAACTCCTGGATAAACTCACGGAGAGGGGGTGAGGCTATAGGTTAAGATAGAAACAACATTCGAGGGAGCATAGAATGATTCCAGACACTGCAAACCCTCCTTTCCCCACTGGGAAAGGTAGGGAGTATAAGATATGTTTACACATGATGACACTTTGACCTCTCCCCTCTCAGTGGCCCATGCAACTTAGTTTTGACATAGAACAGATAACTGCAACCTCGCCACAGTATTATACAAAAATACCATTCTGATGAGAAGTAACTTACACACATTTAATGAATATTAAACATCTTACAAATGTTACCAACAAATTCTGATCCTTCCACGACATGTCTGCTTCAATAATTTCCCCCAACCTGCCCCTCTGACTTCGTTCTACCACAGGACCTCCCTTCTCTGTTTACCTGTCTATTCCCTCTCTTCTCTTCTGCTCACAATCCTATCCCCACATTATACCCTGACAGTCTCCTAAACTCCTCATTCTCTCACTGTATTTCCTTCCCAACTTTTCCTTCCATACCTTTCCCCTCAGTTTCTTTCCTTTCAAATCCCCTGTCTTTCTCTCAAAGAACACACACACACACTCTCCTCTCTCTCTCTGATGGGTTTCATTACTGTACTCAATCTCGGCCCCGTGACAGCTTCTCCCAGGCGGTGTGCACCTCAATATAATCCTTTTAATTAAAGGACTTGCACCCTGGTCACCGCTGCCCTGCGCCTGCCTCTGCCCTTACTCACACGTCCCCAGCCTTTTGTTCGCCCGGCACTCACCCACTCGTTTCATGTCAAGCCATGCTCTTGCCATTTGAAAGGAGGAGGCGTCACCTTTGTCTCTTTCCCTTTATGTGGCCTTAAACTCCCGCCACTGCAATATTGCAGTGTGTGTGTGTCTCAGTGTGTGTGTGTGTGTGTGTGTGTGTCTCTCTCTCTCCTTGTGTGTGTGTCTCTCTCTCTCTGTGTGTGTATGATTGGGATGGTGGATGGGGAGTTCATCCAGATCAGGGCTCATCAGGGTTAAATCAGCTTTTAACAGAGCATGATTGCCTCTGATTGGCCGCTGATAAGAGGGCAAAGGGTTGAGCTGCCATTTAGTTGAACTTTTCTGCAGATTCCCACATCAATTTTCCATTATTAAAGTCACATTCCACCTCGTAAGGCTGTCAGGCTCATGACATAACTTCATAGCTTCCCCCTGTATAGGAGTGGTTGTTCCAAATTATGTTGGTGATAAATGTTATCTGCCTTTATATTACATCTACCCAGAGACAGAATTATTAACTCTAAACCTCATATGTAAGCTTTGTCTTGAATTGTCTAGTTGGGCAGGTATGTGTTTACTGGTAGATTAAGAAAGTGGGTTTCTGTAACAACTGATCACAACCCCTTTAAATTGAGGTCAAAGGAGTGCAGATAGTAGATCTTGTTTTAGACACCTTTAAACAGTCATGTTTTAGGTTTTCAGCTGTTTTTTTCCATTGGCCAAAGCACTGGCAACCCTGTCACACAGCTCTTCATGACACCAGTGACAGAAACCTGAAAGGCTCAATGCCCAGGTGTATTTACTTATCACTAGCCTTAATGCCCTTTCCAGTCTTGTGCACCCCCTCTCAATTTCAAGGCTATCGAAGGAGCTGTATTCCCCCAGGTGGCTACCGCTTGTCTTCTCCGTTCCTCCTTGCCCGCTGATTGATAAAAAAGTATTTAAACTTCCCTGACTTGCCCTTGACCCGTCTCCATGCACTATTCATTGGGGTTTTTAAAAGTCACATTGGGCTTGCTTTGGATGATCCTCTGCTATATCGGAGGGAGTTATCAATCTCTCTCCGGAGTCCCACCGTCTTTTATGCATGCGCCCTCGGTTGCAGAGTGAGTGCACCCTGGCCCAGCCAGACAGGACATTTATTCACTTCGCTCTCCACTTCTTGAGCGGTCAGGCAGATAGCTCCGGCTCTCTCCACTCCGGCCCAGCCGCTTCGCTCACTGCCCTGGCAAAGTAGATGGGAGTCAGGGGAGGCATCAGGGCAGGAGAAGGTGTGGTGGTAATGCTAGGATTGGCACATTGGTTGACCTTCCATATCATTCACAAATCATGGCCCTGCATGTTGTCTCGCATTGTGTACTAATCGATCCGGGAGACAATTATTCACAAGCGCCACTAGGGGTCAATATGTTTTTCCTGTCAAGGCTTTAATGAGAGACCTTTCTATACTCTCATTAAATTGAATTTCATTGAGGCCTCCACATTTAGCCGTATCTTTTTGTGACTACCAATTAACGCATGTTTGTACACCCTCGGGAGATGCTCCAACAACAACCCAAACAAAAGAGATGGAATTCAGCCAGCCCTCAGACGCTCGACTCTCAAACCATTTATTTTTTCCACCCTCTTGTGGGCGAAAGAGTTAACTTCCCATCTCTGTGTTTTCATTTCCTGTTTGTCTGAGGCTCATGGTGGAAGGTGTTTATGGGGGAACTCCATTTCTCACTTATTACATTGCAGATGACACATCTAGCTCTATGACCCCTGTGACTGGGTTAAACAAAGGAGTGATTTGAAGCGTCGACCTCCTCACAGACTGCAGGTGACACAACAGTGCTGGAGGAGCATGTGGAAAGCAAAATGCCAGTAAAAGGAGATGATATCCCGAAACTAGGTTTACAATGAAAGTGAGAGGACAGATACACAAAAGGAAATACTTTTTCATATTGGATGGTTCTCTACATGGCCCCATGAAAATACGTATCTTTATATCCACAATACATTGAATATATTCACCAGTACCATAGGTTTAGTCATTTTTGCTATTCTCAATCTGTTTGTATGCATCTCAGAGGCAAGGCAACGCGATTGTATGATGGTCTAATGACGACTAAGGTCCCAATATCAGGCATTGTACAGGAAAAGCTACTGTAGAAATTGAACAGAGCTGCCATTGATATTATTGAATACACAGGGGATACATCTCAATAGTCAAAAATGGCTTGCTTGGACTACCATCCTCTGCTGTGATCTAAGGTGACAGAATAGATGAAGTTGATATGGGGAAAACGTATTAACTCTCCCGTTTGTACAAACCAGAGGCGTGGACTTGAGTCACATGACTTGGACTCGAGTTTGACTTGAGTCACACATTTGATGACTTGAGACTCGACTTGACAGAAAATAAAACTTGACTTGAGACTTGACATGGACTTGGTGCCTCAAGACTTGGGACCCAACTTTGACTTGAGACTGATGATTTGAAATGATCTGGCCAGGTTTTGTAACGTTTTGTCACTCATTTTGTGGCACGGAGTCTCCTTGGATTAGGCCTACACGCCACGCAGCCATAGACAGTACCACACAAGAAACTGATTGGCTAGTGAAATGCACTCTCTGGACTCCGATTGGACCAACAAACTGTCAATCAACACAGTTCGGGTGAGCTAGCACAGTGACAAGGTTTTGGGGGATTACAGGTGTGAAAGTGAATGGTAAAAAAATAAAAATAATCATACAGTACCAGTAAAAGGTTTGGACACACCTACTCATTCCAGGGTTTTTCTTTATTTTTACTATTTTCTACATTGTAAAATAATAGTGAAAACATGACAAAACTATGACATTTCTATGAAATTTCAAACTATGGCGTCGTCCCCACATTGATCGTACATACATATCTCAACCAGAAGCCATGGATTACAGGCAACCTCCGCACATGAGCTAAAGGCTAGAGTTTCCGCTTTCAAGGAGTGGGACTCTTATAATAAATCTCGATACAACCTCCGATGAACCATGAAATAGGCAAAGCGTCAATACAGCACTAAGATCAAATCCTACTCCCCCTGATTACAAAGGGAAACCCTGCCGCGAGTTGCCCAGTGATGCTAAATGCCTTCTATGTTTGCATCGAGGCAAGCAACACTGAACCATGCATGACAGCACCAGCTGTTCTGGATGACTGTGTGATCATGCTCTCCATAGCCGATGTGAGTAAGACCTTTAAAGAGGTTACCATTCACAAGGCTGCAGGGCCAGATGGATTACCAGAACGAGTACTCAGAGCATGTGCTGACCAGCTGGCAAGTGTCTTCACTGACATCTTCAACCTCTCCCTGACCCAGTCTGTAATACCTACAGTACCAGTCTGCAATGCCTACAGTACCAGTCAAAAGTTTGGACACACCTACTCATTCAAGGGTTTTTCTTTATTTTTACTATTTTCAACATTGTAAATAATAGTGAAGACATTAAAACTATGAAAGAACACATATAGAATCATGTAGTAACCAAAAAAGTGTTAAACAAATCCAAATATATTTTATATTTGAGATTCTTAAAAGGAGCCACCCTTTGTCTTGATGACAGCTTTGAACACGATTGGCATTCTCTCAACCAGTTTCATGAGGTAGTCACATGGAATGTATTTCAATTAATTGTGCCTCTTTAAAAGTTCATTTGTGGACATTTTTTCCTTCTTAATGCACATGAGCCAATTAGTTGTATTGTGAAAAGGTAGGGGTTGTATATAGAAGATAGCCCTATTTGGTAAAAGACCAACTGATAGGTATTTTATGGCAAGTCCATATTATGGCAAGAACAGCTAAAATAAGCAAAGACAAATGAAAGTCAATCAGTACTTTAAGACATGAATATCAGACAATCCTGAAAATTTCAAGAACTTTTCAGTTTTTTTTTCAAGTGTAGTCGCAAAAACCATCAAGCGCTATGATGAAACTGGCTCTAATGAGGACCCCCACAGGAAAGGAAGACCCAGAGTTACCTCTGCTGCAGAGGATACGTTTATTTGAGTTACCAGCCTCAGGATGTGCAGCCCAAATAAATGCTTCACAGAGTTCAAATAATAGACACATTTCAACATCAACTGTTCGGAGGAGACTGCGTGAATCAGGCCTTCATGGTTGAATTGCTGCAAAGAAACCATTACTAAAGGACACTTGCTTGGGCCAAGAAACACTGTGGAAATCTGTCCTTTGGTCTGATGAGTCTAAATCTGAGATGTTTGGTTCCAAACATGAAGGAGGAGGTGTGATGGTGTGGGGGTGCTTTGCTGGTGACACTGTCTGTGTTCTATTTAGAATTCAAGGCACACTTAACCAGCATGGCTAACACAGCATTCTGCAGCGATACGCCAACCCATCTGTTTTGGGCTTAGTGGGATTATCATTTGTTTTTCAACAGGACAATGACCCAACACACCTCCAGGCTGTGTAAGGGCTATTTGACCAAGAAGGAGCGTGATGTAGTGCTGCATCAGATGACCTGGCCTCCACAATCACCTGACCTCAACCCAATGGAGATGGTTTGGGTTGAGGTGGACCGCAGTGTGAAGGAAAAGCAGCCAACAAGTGCTCAGCATATGTGGGAACTCCTTCAAGATTGTTGGAAAAGCATTCCAGGTGAAGCTGGTGGACAGAATGCCAAGAGTGTGCAAAACTATCATCAAGGCAAAAGGTGGCCACTTTGAAGAATCTAAAATCTCAAATATATTTAGATTTGGTTAACACTTTTTGGTTAGTACATGATTCCATATGTGTTATTTCATAGTCTTCACTATTATTCTACAATGTAAAAATAAAGAAAAACCCTTGAATGAGTAGGTCTGACCAAACTTTTGACTGGTACGGTGTATGTTTCAAGCAGACAACCATTTTCCATGTGCCCAAGAACGCCAAGGTAGCCTATCTAAATTACGCCTCGCCTCGTTAAGACTCACATGTGTAGCCATGAAATGCTTTGAAATGCTGGTCATGGCACATGTAAACAACATTATTCTAGAAACCCTGGACCCCACACCCAATTTGCATACCGCACCAACATATCCACTGATGACTCAACCTCTATTGCACTCCACACAGCCCTTTCCCACCTGGACAAGAGGAACAACTATGTGAGAATGCTGTTGATTGAATACAGCTCAGTGTTAAACACCATAGTGCCCTCAAAGCTTATCACTAAGCTAAGGACCCTGGTACTGAACACCTCCCTCTGCAACTGGATCCTGGACTTCCTGATGGGCCGCAACACTGACCTTCAACACGGGGGCCCCTTTAGGGGTGCATGCTAAGTCCCCTCTTGCAATCTATTCACATCGACCGGGCTGTAGTGGAGTGGGTCGAGAGCTTGAAGTTCCTCAATGTTCACATCACTAAGCATCTATCATGGTCCACACACACCAACACAGTCTTAAGAGGGCATGACAATGCCTCAGGAGGCTGAAAAGCTTTGGCATGGGCCCTCATATCATCAAAAAGTTCTACAGCTGCACCATCGAGAGAATCTTGACTGGCTGCATCACCGCTTGGTATTGTAACTGCTTGGCGTTCGACCGCAAGGCACTACAGAGGGTAGTGCCTACTGCCCAGTACATCACTGGGGCCGAGCTTCCTGACATCCAGGACCTCTATACCAGGCAGTGTCAGAGGATGGCCCTAAAAATTGTCAAGGACTCCAACCATAGACTGTTCTCTCAGCTACTGCACAGCAAGTGGTACCGATGCACCAAGTGTGGAACCAACAGGACCCTGAACAGCTTCGACCCCCCCCCAAGCCACAAGACTGCTAAATAGTTAGTTAGTTTGAGGGAAGATTAACTTACTATGAATGTGATATGTGGTTGTCCCACCAAGCTATCTTAAGATGAATGCAATAACTATAAGACACTGGATAAGAGCTTCTGCCAAATTACTCAAATGTAAATAGTTAACCAAAAACCTACCTGAAATATCTGCATTGCCCCCTGATGCACTAACTTTTTTGACTCATCACATATTCTGCTGCTACTGTTTCTTATCTGTCACTTTATTCCTAGTTAAATGTTCATAAAGTATTCACCTCAATTACCTTGCACCCCTGCACATCGACTCGGTACTGGAACCTGGTGTATATAAGTTATTGTCACTCATAGTGTATTTATTACTACTTTTATTATTATACATTTATTTCTCTCTGCATTGTTGAGAAGGGCCCGTAAGTAAGCATTTCACTGTTGTTTATGAAGCATGTGATAGATTTAAAAAAATTTGATAGCCAACCTTTTGTATTTTATATTTATACATTTGCTTATTCCTTCTGGTCACTAACATAGTCGTACGGCATTACACCAAATTATTGTTTCAAAAACATGAATCTGTCCTTCAGAACCAAAACGTTGCGTGTCTTGACAGTAACCAATGACTAGTCATCAGCATTGGAGCGCAAAGAAGGGAAAGGTGAGAGGAGGACAGCTCGTATATGTGAGAAGGAATACAACAAGCAAAGTGACCATGCAGTTTGTATGTGGCTGCTATGAAAGTGAACTATGTTAGCGTGTAATCACGCCCCCTTGCGGGACAGTTGAGCTAATATAGCTAATTTGCAGGACATAGACATATCTGATATGGGCAAAAAGCTTAAATTCTTGTTGATCTAACTGCACTGTCCAATTTACAGTAGCTATTACACTGACGTAATGGCATGCTAATGTTTGAGGAGAGTGCACAGTTATGAACTTGAAAATGTATAAATAAACCAATTAGGCACATTTGGATAGTCTTGATACAACATTTGAACAGAAATGCAATGGTTCATTGAATCAGTCTAAAAGGTTCCACATACACAAAATCTAAATTTCGCCTAACTTTATGGCCTTTCCTTTTTCTTTTTCACCTTTATTTAACCAGGTAGGCCAGTTGAGAACAAGTTATCATTTACAACCGTGACCTGGTGTAATGGCTGTTGGTGGAAGAAGGTGAGGACCAAGGTGCAGCGTGGTACGTGTCCATCATTATTTAATAGAACAGAACACCGAATGACAAAACAACAACGAGCACAACCAAAACAGTTTTGTCTGGTGCAGACACAAAAACAGAAAGCAACTACCCACAAAACCCATGTGGACAAGAGCTACCTAAGTATGGTTCTCAATCAGAGACAACGACAGACAGCTGTCCCTGATTGAGAACAATACCCAGCCAAAAACAAAGAAATACAAAAACATAGAAAAAGAACATAGAAATCCCACCGTAGTCACACCCTGGCCTAAACAAAATAGAGAATAAAAAGCCTCTCTATGGCCAGGGCGTGACACCTGGCCAAGATAAAGCAAAGCAGTGTGACAAAATCAACAACACAGAGTTACACATAAACAAACATAAAGTCAATAACATAATAGAAAAATCTATGTACAGTGTGTGCAAATGTAGAAGAGTAGGGAGGTAAGGCATTAAATAGACCATAGAGGTGAAATAATTACAATTTAGCATTAACACTGGAGTGATATATGTGCAGATGATAATGTGCAAGTAGAGATAATGGGGTGCAAAGGAGCAAAATATTGAATATCAATATGGGGATGAGGTAGTTGTGTGTGCTATTTACAGATTGGCTGTGTACAGGTACAGTGATCTGCAAGCTGCACTGACAGCTGATGCTTAAAGTTAGAGAGGGAGATATAAGACTCCAGCTTCAGTGATTTTTGAAATTCGTTCCAGTCATTGGCAGCAGAGAACTGGAAGGAACGGCGGTCAAAGTAAGTGTTAGCTTTGGGGATGACTGTGAAATATACCTGCTGTAGCGTGTGCTACGGGTGAGTGTTGCTATGGTGACCAGTGAGCTGAGATAAGACGGGGCTTTACCTAGCAAAGACTTCTAGATGACCTGAGGCCAGTGGGTTAGTTGATGAATATGTAGTGAAGGCCAGCCAACGAGAGCATACAGGACGTAGTGGTGGGTAGTATATGGGGCTTTGGTGACAAATGCACTTAGTTTTACTAGCATTTAAAAGCAGTTGGAGGCCATGGAAGGGGTGTTGAATGGCATTGAAGCTTGTTTGGAGGTTTGTTAGCACAGTGTCCAAAAAAGGGCCAGATGTATACAGAATGTTGTCGTCTGCGTAGAGGAGGATCAGAGAATCACCTGCAGCAAGAGCGACATCATTGATATATACAGAGAAAAGAGTCAGCCCAAGAATTGAACATGGTGGCACCCCCATAGAGACTGCCAGAGGTCCGGACAACAGGCCCTCCGATTTGACACACTGAACTCTATCTGAGAAGTAGTTGGTGAACCAGGTGAGGCAGTCATTTGAGAATCCAAGGCTATTGAGTCTGCCGATAAGAATGTGGTGACTGACAGAGTCGAAAGCCTTGGCCAGGTTGATGAAGACGGCTACACAGTACTGTCTTTTATCGATGTTGGTTATGATATCAACAGTACGAACTCTGAAGATAGATGTTGGGCAATCAATTCACATATGGTGTCCAAGGCAAAGCTGTGTGCTGAAGGGGGTCTATAACAAGTGGCAACGGTGAGAGACTTGTTTCTCGAATGGTGGATCTTTAAAAGTAGATGCACAAATTGTTTGGGCACAGACCTGGATACTATGACAGAACTCTGCAGCCTATCTCTGCAGTATATTGCAACTCCACCCCCTTTGGCAGTTCTTTCTTGTCGGAAAATGTTGTAGTTAGGGATGGAATTTTCAGGATTTTTGTTGGTATTCTTAAGCCAGGATTCAGACACGGCTAGGACATCCGGGTTGGCAGAGTGTGCTAAAGCAGTGAATAAAACAAACTTAGGGAGGAGGCTTCTAATGTTAACATGCATGAACCCAAGCCTTTTACGGTTACAGAAGTCAACAAATGAGAGCGCCTGGGGAATGGGAGTGGTGCAGGGGGCTGCGGGGCCTGGGTTAACCTCTACATCACCAGAGGAACAGAGGAGAAGTAGGATAAGGGTAAAACTAAATGCTATAAGAACTGTTCGTCTCGTGCATTCGGGAACAGAGAGTAAAAGGAGCAGATTCAGGGCATATTGTACAGACAAGGGTATGGTAGGAGGTGAGTACAGTGGAGGTAAATCTAGGCATTGAGTGATGATGAGAGGTTTTGTCTCTAGAGGCACCAGTTAAGCCAGGTGAGGTCACCGAATGTGTGGGGGGTGGAACAAAGGGCTAGCTAGCTAAGGCGTATTGGGCAGGGCTGGAAGCACTTCAGTGAAATAAGACAATAATCACTAACCAAAACAGCAATAGACAAGGCATATTGACATTAGGGAGAGGCATGTGTAGCCGAGTGATCAAAGGGTCCAGTGATTAGCAATAGATGAGTCAGGGAGCCAATTCTGTAGTTACTACTACGCCTGGCACAGCGATTCAGACAGCTAGAGAGCCGGGGCTAGCAGAAGGGCCTCCGGGGACGTCGCAATGGAAGAGCCTGTTGATACCACCTCGGACGTTTAAGTCGGCAGACCAGTCGTGATTGATCGGCGGGACTCCATGTCAGCAGTAAAGGGTCCAGGCCCATTGGCAAAAGAGATATTGTATCCCAAGATTTGGCTGATGGACCTCTTCGGCTAGCCGGGAGATGGGCCTAGCTCGAGGCTAGCTCCTGGCTAACTGGTGCTTGCTTCGGAACAGAGACGTTTGCCAGGAGAAGCCACTCGGATAGCAGCTAGCTAGCTGCGATGATCCGGTGTAAAGGTTCAGAGCTTGTGGTAGGAATCTGGAGATGTGGTAGAGAAAAAGCAGCTCGATATGCTCTGGGCGTATATTGCACTGTGCAGACTGGCAGCAATTGACCGGGCTGAAGCTGGCTGATGTCTGAGTTAATGGTAAAAGCCGCTAACAGTGGCTAACTGACTACCAGCTAGTAAGCTGGCTAGCTTCTGGTGGAGGATCCGTTTGTAAAGTATAAAACATTGCAGATCCGTACCACATTGGGTGAGGGGGTTGCAGGTGAGTATGTTCAGTCCGTAGATGGAAATTGAGATTCAAAATATATACGAAAAATATTTGAAGAAAATTATATATACATGGTACGGGACAAAGGTGAAGGAACAAAAAATAAAAAATAAGGCATTTTTTTTCTTGGTAATATCTTTTACCAGATCTAATGTGTTATATTCTCCCACATTAATTTCACATTTCTACAAACTTCCAAGTGTGTCCTTTCAAATGGTATCAAGAATATGCATATCCTTGCTTCAGGTCCTCAGCTACAGGCAGTTAGATTTGGGTATGTCATTTTAGCCGAAATTGAATAAAAGGGTCTGATCCTTAAGAGGCTAAGATAGCTGTAACATCTGCACCTCCTTCAGTGCTTATCGGATGAAGATGTCAAATATATTATTATTATTATTCTAGGGAATTAATTACGACATTTGTGAGGAAGAAAAGGGTACAAACAGATAATTCTTTCCATCCGATCCTGCAACCACTGCATACAGGTAGACCATATGATACTGCTTGATCTGGACTCTGACATAATATCCCTAGTTAATATTGACTGCTTACATGAATGACTTTCATCTCAAATTGCAGGTGTAAAATGCAGTTTTAAATCAAAATCAAATCCAATTTATTTTTAAAGCCCTTCTTACATCAACTGATATCTCAAAGTGCTGTACAGAAACCCAGCCTAAAACCCCAAACAGCAAGCAATGCAGGTGTAGAAGCACGGTGGCTAGGAAAAACTCCCTAGAAAGGCTAGAACCTAGGAAGAAACCTAGAGAGGAACCAGGCTATGAGGGATGGCCAGTCCTCTTCTGGCTGTGCCGGGTGGAGATTATAACAGAACATGGCCAAGATGTTCAAATGTTCATAGATGACCAGCAGGGTCAAATAATAATAATCATAGTGGTTGTCGAGGGTGCAACAGGTCAGGACTTCAGCAGTAAATGTCGGTTGGCTTTTCATAGCCGATCATTCAGAGTATCTCTACCGCTCCTGCTGTCTCTAGAGAGTTGAAAACAGCAGGTCTGGGACAGATAGCAAGTCCAGTGACAGGTAGAAGATTTGAAACTGGAGCAGCAGCACGGCCAGGTGGACTGGGGACAGCAAGGAGTCATCAGGCCAGGTAGTCCTGAGTCATGGTCCTAGGGCTCAGGTCATCTGAGAGAGAGAGACAGAGATTGTGCATATTTCTGTATCTTGCATTTTGAAAAAGCATCACCATTTATTCCTGTAATGACTGGCTACATTTACACAGCGATTGTGTGCACGTTTTCACCCTATGAGCGTGTGCATGCGTGCGAGGGGGTTGCAAGCTTTGAACCACTCCTTTTTGGGGGTCGCGGGTCAGAAATGTTGAGCTAGCGAACAGATTGCTGATTTGTTGTACATGTATAGGATCGGGTGCAGTGCAAACGCCAAATTGTAGGGAGATAGGATTGCCATAAATGAATATGCAGCTCCAAAAAAATTTGGTGATCAAGAATATGAACTGTTTACTTTGCAAACTCATTGGGGCATCAAGCAGAAATTTCTACCATAGACATAATGGTCTTTTGGTATGTCAAAATGTATCATTTACTTATGAAGCTTGCATTTGAATTTGTAAAATGTATTACTACAAATTCAAAATGTGTTGTAGACAAAATAATGAAGATAAACAAAGATTTGTAGTTGAGCAAGTCATTGCCTGTATAGATTTGATCTTACATGACTTGAGACTTGACTTAAAAATCTTGCAACTTAGAATGCACGACTTGGACTTGAGTCGAAACTCAACCGGTTGTACTTGGGATTCAACTAGAGAATTGGACCTTGTGAATTGAGACTTGCTTGTGATTCGAATAATTGTGATTTAGTCCCAGCTTCTGTACAATCTGCCCCTGTTCCTGTTGATAGCGGACACCTCTAACAAACACCATTCTTGGTTACTGTTCTGTATTGTATTGGTTTTGTTGCACTTTGTTCCTACAATATGAATTGGAAGAGAGTTGTGGAGTTAGGTAAATTTACAAAGGAACTAAGGTTGCAAGTAAATGTAAAAACTTTTTTTTTTAAGAAAGTGGGACATAATCAGCAATCATGAACATAACTCAAACAAGCTAGTTGGCCACCGTATGTACAAAGGCTAGCATAGACACTCTGCTATAGGGTGGTCTCCTGGTGTGTAGGCCAGGTCAATGGCAGCTAGCGGCTAGCTAGTGAGGTCTCTGGAGAAAGCGCAACACTAACTGATTTTTCTGACCCTAGAATGTCAGTGTGCCTCCAATTTGCCTCAATGCCCCAGATAGTCTGTACTGTTAATACATTAATACACATTCATCTGAATTACAAACACCAAATTACATTCCAAATTCTTTAATTCTGGATAAAAGCAATATTTCTTAAAATTCATGAATGGAAAGTTGAAAAAAAAAAACGATAATTAATTGAACCTCTGATAAGGCAAAGGCATTGTGTTGCTGGAGGAGAGTCCTGACACATTTTCTTTCCTTCTGTTTTTTTCTTCTTCAGAAATAAACATTTGCTGATAACAAAAAGTCATGCAAAGTACATGCCACCCAAGAGTACTAAAAAATGGAGGGAAAAGAGGTTGATAGAAGCAAATAATGAGGAGAAATATGCATACTGGCAGCTACGGCTAATTCATTTGGAACACCAGGATTTTGAGTAATATAAAATGCATTAAGTGCCACAGAGTAATTTGGAATGCGAGACAGTTTGCAACTTTAAGGCATTCCTTTTGGGACCTGTTTTTTAATGAATGGAATTTGTGTTTGCACACATTATTGTTTTAATTAAACAGCGTAGCTTGGCATCGAGCTGACTGCACCCACATTGAGCTGCCACATAAACACAGTCATTAGTATGGGGCTTCAGCTGTCAAAAACTACCCATGGTCAACTGTTCGAGCTAGGCTAGGAAACTTGGACATTTACGTAGCCCTTAGAGAGACCTAGGCAACAACTACTGTCAACAACAGGTACTTTAATAAGCTTAGAGGCAGGCTTTAAATTCTTGGCCTTGAAAGATGGTCCCAATCAATACCATTGTCACTTGGTCTTTCATGGAAGGGCTACTTCGCTAAATGGCTAAATGCACTAACGAGTATGAACTTTGGGGTTGACACTAACTCTTCCATCCACACTGTTGCATGCTGCTGAGCTCAATAGCTGCCATTATGTATGGATGTTTCACACCTGTTTCGTCCCTTCTTACCTGTTTCGAAATATACATTCAGTCGTGAATTGATTATCTGTCAGACAAGCTCCACATGAAGCTAAAGATGAAGTCCACGGCGGATTTGACCTTGTGCCAGGCTTCAAACTCGGCACAGCCAATAGTTGATGAGGTGCTTCCTATTCTATGTTTGCTATTCTGATCCAGGGATTGATATCGGTTGAGGAGAGTAATTGTGCACATAATGTCAAGGGCTGTTGTCAGGATCCATATATCATGCCACCAGGGTGTATACATGACTGCGTTAAATATACATGCTATAATGAAATATGCATGACCGTATCACACCGTATGCATGCATATCCACACTCTCGGATGCACCTTGAAGGATCTAGCCCCTCCGGAGGAAACCCGTGTCCTCTTATCATTGGAATCACAATGTCACACCCTGTTTAATATGAGGAATTGTTCAAATATGTCTCCATAAGCTTTGAATCAGCTGTTGTCACTTACAGTTAGATTGTATACCCTCAATCACGTCATCCCATGTAATTAAAACATATACTTACTGGTACACATTTATACCCAAGGAAAACAAGACAGTATAATGAATGCATAGCTGATAAATTACAAACAGATCATTATCCCAGATATCAATTTGATTTGGGAATTGAAATGTTTAATTTAGAGCTGGCACAAATATCGTATAATCTTGTAACCGACAATTATGGACAGCAACCGTCAACTAAAAAAAGGAAATCTTAATAATCATCTTAATACCCACTGGGCACACAACATAATTTCAACATGGATAATTGGGTAATATTGGTTGAGACATTGATCAATGAGGATACAACCTATATTCACCCACTCAAAAGGATAAGTAAGTTAGTTGAAAAAGTTAGTTGAATTTTCAATGTGATATCACTATGTTTTCAACCATCTAAAAGCACAACCAAATTCCAATGGAAAAACAATGTATATCACTGTGGTTTCAACAATTTAAAAGCACAGCAAAGTTGAAATGGGAGTACAGTCAGATATTTTGTTTATTTAAACAACATTTACATTCACATTAAATAATATAACAGACACTCTTATCCAAAGCGACTTACAGTAGTGAGTGCATACATTTTTTTTTTCTCTTCATACTGGTCCCCATGGGAATCGAACCCATATCCCTGGAGTTATAGATATATGTATTTATTTTACGTTTTAAAACAACCGCACGTGTGGATAATGCAATTACAATCATAGAGGATAACACAAAAAAGTTGTAAAACGTACTTCTTAAATAAATGTTCCTCTTAAATAAATGGATAAAAAAATGTACACACATGAAAAATTTAATCAAATCAAACTTTTACTTGTCACATGCGCCGAATACAACAGGTAGACCTTACCGTGAAATTCTTACTTACAAGCCCTTAACCAACAGTGCAGCTCAAGAAGACTTAAGAACATTTTTACCAAATAAACTCAAGTAAAAAATAAAAAATAATAAAAAGTAACACAATAACATACAGTTGAAATCAGAAGTTTACATACACTTAGGTTGTAGTCATTAAAACTCGTTTTTCAACCACTCCACAAATTTCTTGTTAAAACAAACTATAGTTTTGGCAAGTCGGTTAGGACATTTACTTTGTGCATGACACAAGACATTTTCCCAACAATTGTTTACAGACACTATGTTGACTGTGCCAAACGCCTGAACGTACCACGTTCATCTGTACAAAAAATATAAACACCATGGGACTACGCAGCCGTCATATTGCTCAGGAAGGAGACGCATTCTGTCTCCTTGACATGAACGTACTTTGGTGCGAAAAGTGCAAATCAATCCCAGAACAACAGCAAAGGACCTTGTGAAAATGCTGTAGGAAACAGGAACAAAATGATCTCTACTAGTCCTATACCAACATAACCTGAAAGGCCGCTCAGCAAGGAACAAGCCACTGCTCCAAAACCTCCATAAAAAAGTCATCCTTTGGTTTGCAACTGCACATGGGGACAAAGATCGTACTTTTTGGAGAAATGTCCTCTGGTCTGAAGAAACAAAAACAGAACTGTTTGGCCATAATGACCATCGTTATGTCTGGAGGAAAAAGGAGGAAGCTTGCAAGCTGAAGAACACCATCCCAACCGGGTGTGGCAGCATCATGTTGTGGGGGTGCTTAACTGCAGGAGGGACTGGTGCACTTCACAAAATAGATGGCATCATGAGGAAGGCAAATGATGTGGAAATATTGAAGCAACATCTCAAGACATCAGTCAGGAAGTTAACCTTTTGCGTGTAGGGGGCCGTGTTTTAGTTTTTGGCTCAAAAACATACCCATTTGAAACTGCCTATTTCTCACCCCCAGAAACTAGAATATGCATATAATTGTCAGATTAGGATAGGAAACACTCTAAAGTTTCCAAAACTGTAAAAATATTATCTGTGAGTATAACAGAACTCTCTCGGAGGACCTGAGCCCTAGGACCATGCCCCAGGACTACCTGACATGATGACTCCTTGCTGTCCCCAGTCCACCTGGCCATGCTGCTGCTCCAGTTTCAACTGGCCTGGGCCCTAGGACCATGTCCCAGGACTACCTGACATGAGGACTCCTTGCTGTCCCCAGTCCACCTGGCCATGCTGCTGCTCCAGTTTCAACTGTTCTGCCTTACTATTATTCAACCATGCTGGTCATTTATGAACATTTGAACATCTTGGCCACGTTCTGTTATAATCTCCACCCGGCACAGCCAGAAGAGGACTGGCCACCCCACATATGCTCTCTCTAATTCTCTCTTTCTTTCTCTCTCTCGGAGGACCTGAGCCCTAGGACCATGCCCCAGGACTACCTGACATGATGGCTCCTTGCTGTCCCCAGTCCACCTGACTGTGCTGCTGCTCCAGTTTCAACTGTTCTGCCTTATTATTATTCGACCATGCTGGTCATTTATGAACATTTGAACATCTTGGTCATGTTCTGTTATAATCTCTATCCGGCACAGCCAGAAGAGGACTGGCCACCCCACATAGCCCGGTTCCTCTCTAGGTTTCTTCCTAGGTTTTGGCCTTTCTAGGGAGTTTTTCCTAGCCACCGTGCTTTTACACCTGCATTGTTTGCTGTTTGGGGTTTTAGGCTGGGTTTCTGTACAGCACTTTGAGATATCAGCTGATGTACGAAGGGCTATATAAATAAATTTGATTTGATTTGATTTAATTTGAACTGATATTGCAGGCGAAAGCCTGAGGATAATCCAGTCAGGAAGTGCCTCTTATTTTGAAACTCTGTGTTCCTATGCGTGCCTGTCCTCCATTTAAAGGGATATCAACCATTTTCCTTTTTCTGTGGCTTCCCTAAGATGTCAACAGTCTTTAGATATAGTTTCAGGCTTTTATTTTGAAAAATGAACGTGAAAGATCACATTGCGTAAGTGGAGAGGTGGGGGCTCTCAGAGTGAGATGGTGCGCAATTGAGTGAAGCGGCCATTGTTCCTCCCGCTGTTATTGAAAAAGCTACACACTCGGTTGATATATTATCGAATATATATTTTAAAAACTACCTGAGGAATGATTATTTAAAAAAAGTTTGACATGTTTCTGTGGACATTATGAAGACTATTTGGAATTTCCGTCTGCGTTGTCGTGACCGCTCTTTCCTGTGGATTTCTGAACATAACACGACAAACAAACGTTGGTATTTTGGGTATAAAAATCATCTTTATGGGACAAAAGGAACATTTGCTGTGTAACTGGGAGACTCGTGAGTGAAAACATCCGAAGATCATCGAAGGTAAACGGTTAATTTGACTGCCTTTCTGATTTTCGGGACCAAGCTTCCTGATGCTAAGTGTACATAATGCTATGCTAGGCTATCGATAAACTTACACAAACGTTTGGATTGCTTTTGCTGTAAAGCATAATTTCAAAACGACAGGGTGATTAACAAAAGGCTACGCTGTGTTTCAAAACATTGCACTTGTGATTTCATGAATATGAATATTTTCTAGTAATATTATTTGACTGTTGTGCTATGCTATTCAGCGGTTGCAGACGAAAATTATCCCGCTACAGGGATTGGTAGTGTCAAGAAGTTAAATAAAGTTTGATTTGATTTAGTCCTTTTTTAAACGTAGATATTTGATGTGGGGACTTGAATCCAACATATCAATAATTTAATTTACAGACAAACTGGAATAATACCAGTCAGTGGTCACTACATCAAATGTTGATATTTGGTGTTGGTAGACCAAAGCGTAGCTGTAGATAGATAAATTCTCCAGTAGGATGTGCTGCCCAGGCTATTTTGTTCTTCTGATAGTGGATATAACATATTTTCCACAAGGTTTGTTGGTTTCCATGGTGAAATACTTTTTTCAAATTCAATGTATTTTCCATGTAGATTCCACGTCATAGTACGTTGACAAATTAGGTTGAACATTGATTCAAACAGTTTGTGCCCAGTGGGTTACACACGCACACACACACACACACACACACACACACACACACACACACACACACACACACACACACACACACACACACACACACACACACACACACACACACACACACACAGTGGGCAGGGTTAATCTCCTGGAAAGAGGGTCCTCTATTATCAGGGGTTGGGAGTGCTAATAAAACCCAGGAGCTGCAGGGGTCCAGAAGTCAAAAGCATATGTAATGAATGGAGAAATTTAACTCATCCAATTATAGGGAGGCAAGGCAAAAATCTATACTGCTACTCTGGGCAGACTGCCCAAATGCAAAACTAATAATGTCAAGCAAAGCCCCAGCTTTGTGTGTGTGTGCGCGTTCAAAAGATGTGAAATAAAGACTGTGGAGGTGGGGGGTGGGGAGTGTGTTGAAAGAGAGCTATGGTAACTGTGTGTGCGTGCTCGTGCAAGTGATTTCTTGAGCAGCTGCATAACAGGCCTCCACTAAGCAAACAATTTTGAGAGCCTGTCGTTTTCCTGAAATATCCTGCATACTAAAATGGAATGTCGATTACAATGTACTGTAATAACAGGAGATGGTACCTCCCATGCCAAATTTGGCCCAAATTGTTGCCTGACTGGAAATAAGATGGAAACCAACAATATACTGAAATTACAGTGGACGAAAGATGGTTAGAGGAAAGCTACTATCTCGAGACTTTAATATAAACCTTCAGGGCTTTTTTCTCAATTTCCGCCTGACTGTCGTGCCCAAAGTAAACTCCCTGTTGCTCAGGCCCTGAAGCCAGGATATGCATATAATTGGTACTATTGGAAAGAAAACACTCAGAAGTTTGTAGAAATGTTAAAATAATGTAGGAGACTATAACACAATAGATATGGTTGGAGAAAATCCAAAGAAAAACGAACCAGACATTTTTTGTTTTTGCGAGCCCATGCTCTTCCAATAGAACGTATAGGGAAATAATTAAATCTAGCTCCCATTATGCAATTCCTATGGCTTCCACTGGATGTCAGTAGTCTTTGTTCAGGGTTTCAGGCTTGTTTCTTCCAAAATGAGTAAGAAATTACAGTTTTACTACAGGGACACACACTTGGAAATTCGCGATGAAGCGGACTCGTACCTGCTTATATCGCTTTCCTATTGAAAATACTTCTTTCCGTATGAAATATTATAGATTAATTACATTTTAGGGTATCTGAGGAATCAAGAGAAACATATTTTGACTTGTTGAAACAAAGTTTAGGCGTAAATTGTTGGATTCCTATCTTGGCATGTTTAACGAGTGGATTACTTAAATCGATGGCACCACCTAAACAGACTTTTTGGAATATAAAGAAGGATTTTATCTACCAAAACGACACTCCATGTTATAGCTGGGTAAGTGAATATTTAATCGCTATTTGTGAATTCATGAAATCTGTGCCAATTTTTTTTTATGTGGGACGCTGTCCTCAAACAATTGCATGGTATACTTTCGCTGTAAAACCTACTGTAAATCGGACAGTGCAGTTAGATTAACAAGAATTTAAGCTTTTAACCAATATAAGAAACTTTTATGTACCTAAATGTTAAATATCCATAATGTTTATGATTATTTATTTAAATTACGCACCCTCCAGTTTCACCAGAAGTTTCAACCTCCCCCTCAGGAGGTTTAAAAAGTTTGGCATGGGCCCTCAAATCCTCAAAAATTTCAACAGCTGAACCATTGAGAACATTTTGTCTGGCTGCATCACTGCCTGGTATGGCAATAGCACCGCCCTCAATCACATGATGCTACAGAGGTTGGTGTGGCAAGTCCAGTACATCACTGAGGGACGAGCTCCCTGCCATCCATCTATTTCAAGTGGTGTGGTAGGAAGGCCCGGAAATCGTCAAAGACTCCAATCACCCAAGCCATAGACTATTCTCTCTGCTTCTGCACGGCAAGCAGTACTGGTGCATCAAGTCTGGCACCAACAGACTCTTGAACAGTTTATATCCCCAAGCCTTATAAAGACTGATAAATAGCTACACAGACTATCTGAGTTAACCTTGTATCTTTATGTATCTTGACCTTTTATTTTTATGCACACTCGCAGGGCCCTACACACTCACACACTCACTCACTCACACACACACTCACACACTCACTCACTTCATCATCTGCTCACACACACAAAATGCACGTACATTTATACTGAATCTACACACACACACACACCCACTCACATACAAGCCACTGCTACTCTGTTCATCTTATATCCTGTTGCCTAGTCACCTTACCCCTATACATATCTACCTCCAATCACTCCAGTATCTCTGCACATCGTAAATATTGTATTGGAACTGACCCTGTATGAAGTATGCTTACTTACTTATTTAATGTGTTCTTCGTATTTCTTCATTTCTTATTTTTCTAGTATTACATTATTATTGATTATTGCATTGTTTGGTTTTGAATTTGCAGGAAATGCCTTTCACTGTACTTGTGCATGTGACATTAAAACTTGAAACTTGATGTCGGCGGATGAATGGCACAACAATGGGCCTCAGGATCTCGTCATTGTATCTTTGTGCATTCAAATTCCCATCGAAAAAATGCAATTGTGTTCATTGTCCATAGCTTATGCCTGCCCATACCATAAGCCCACCACCACCATGGGGCACATCAATGACAACGCTAGAGGGACGCCTATCCCAGAGAAGTTATTAATATAAAAGAATAAGATATTACAAATAAATATGTGTTTCAATGCAGTCTTTGTAATTGTATGTTTTAATCATCACTGTATGTCTAATAAATCAATGTGTTTATTTAATGAAAATAACTCCAAATATATTTGTAATAATTTATTTCTCTGAGCATTCTTTTGCCTTTGAAATGCTCTTTCTGATCATGTGAGTGTGCTGCTACAAATGTAAATATATTTACATACATAGCTCTGATTGGCGGATAGGATCATATAGACTTTAGAACCTACCCCATTTACCCCTTTAAAGTAGGAGGATACATTACAAATAAAAGATGACTGGTCATTGGTCAGAATAATATCAGATTGTGATGTCATGATCTGGGCCAAAAACTTGAAAATCCAGCATTTTCTTTCAAAAAGCTCTTACACAAAATGTGCATTATCATAATTTTCACAACTCTAGTGCTATTTCGACCTCATTGTTGTGGAAATATTATTAAAAAACTGGATATCCCATTTTTGACTGCACTCCTCCTTTAGTTAATTAGACAAGGCATTTTCAATGTGCTTATTATAATGCTCTTATCAATCACAGATACTATTTAGGATAGATGTTAAAAATATAATTTGTAAGAAATATATTTTGTGAAGCACCCACTTTTGCCTTTTAGTTAGATTCTCAATAGAATACTGTCAATTTTCATAGGGAGTCATTTATATAAATCTATGCTTTTTGAAGTTAAGCATATTTTTTTTCGAAGTAATCAAATAGAAAACAATTGTTGTTTACAGAATGTCTGCCATGTCTACCATCATTTAAAGGCTAGTTCCCCCAGACCTCCCAATACTACACATTATGCCCATGCACCTCAATCCAATACTCCACTTCACAAAACGAAAACTCATAAAACGCCCGCTTATTTGCAAAAGCAAGCTGCCGAAGGAACACTTTAATTAAACTTCCTTATTTATATGTCAACTGAAAATAGGAAGAAATCGAAATCACATTCTTAATTTTTTCCTCTCCCTGTGCCCATACCCCAAGGAGGCAAGTCATTAGGCCTTATACATAACCATCGCCACCGCATTAAAATCACATTACACAACAATGATAATCATTGCGTTCAATTACACGTAGTAATAAATGCCTACACCATCTCGAGTAAATCCATTAGCACTGCCAATGTGGGAGAGAGAGTGAGACAGGCTGAAAACTCGGGCTCCGGAGTCACTAGCTGATCCAAACCAACTCCTGTCTCAGCAGCATGGCCACTGATGTTTGATTCCCAGCCCCTTGGCAACACCCACTGATGGTTGACAGCCCTCTGGCCACACCCACTGATGGTTCACAGCCCTCTTACTGTACATTTAACAATACGTTTCAAAAAGTCCTACTTGTGTGGTGAGCTGTACTTCAAAAGTTATTAATTTGTGTCTAAATTCCTCAAGGTGGGCGTTTGATGATGATGATTTTTTTTAAAAGGCCTTGCAGAAATGCCTTCATCAACATGTGAACTTTCATTTGTCTTAAAGGAGTAGTTCACTATTTTACAACTTGATGTTAGATGGTTCCTCACCCTGAAAGTGGTCTATGGACCAGGAGAAACTGTAATCCATGGTTAAATTTTCATTAAACACAAAGTATATGTGTTGGAACACGGTAACAACTTGTTTTTTTTTATGACAAAATAAAAAGAATACGCTATCCACCAAGGTACACTGTCAGGAAGACGGGCAGTCAAGTGGACTTGGCGCTTTTATTTAACTTTTTATTTTGCTACTTATATTTCTTATTTTTTTAGGTATTTTTCTTAAAACTGTGTTGTTGGTTAAGGGATTATAAGTAAGATTTCACTGTAAGGTCTACACCTGTCACGCCCTGATCTGTTTCACCTGTCCTTGTGCTTGTCTCCATCCCCCTCCGGGTGTCGTCCATCTACCCCACTTATCCCCTGGCTATTTACCTGTGTTTTCAGTCTGTCTGTGCCAGTTTGTCTTGTTTGTCAAGTCAACCAGCGGTTTGTCACAGCTCCTGGTTTTCCCCAGTCTCTCTTTTTCTCATGGGTTTGACATTTTCCTGTCCTAACTCTGAGCCCGCCCGCCTGCCTGACCAGTCTGCCTACCCCTGACACTGCCTGCCGTCCTGTGCCTTTGTCCCTACTCTGGATCACCAACCTATAGCTGACCTGATCCTGAGCCTGCCTGCCGTCCTGTGCCTTTTTCACTACACTGGATTATCTACCCCTGCCTGCCTTGACCTGTCGTTTTCCTGCCCCTGTTGCTATAATAAACATTGTTACTTCAACGCAGTCTGCATTTGGGTCTTACCTGAAACCTGATAACCCCTTTGTGTGTTTTCATGCAATGAGATCTGTTGGATTTAATTTAGCTGTTATCCTTTGTCCTAACAGTTTACATGAATCTTCATAACTTTCACTTGCTTGACACACTTTGACATACCTTTGTTTGGTTATAGTGGTTTTCTCTTTATTGTGTCCCCATCATCTTGTCATTCTTCAGCACCATTGCAGAGTACAACTGCCTTATTTTGCGCAGAGGGAGGGAGCTACAGTCTCACTTTGTTAATGGTGCCGGACAGTCTTTTTTTCTTTACAAGTAACTTGTTCGCCAATGACAGTGAAGTGAAGAAATTGTCCATATTGACATTTCTCCCCTTGCCAACATAAGGTTCCAGAAGTCTCATCACCAAATTATCTGACACTCGCTCACCTACTGCCCAATGTGTACATTTTTCTAGTTATTGAAAGCCGTTCAGCATGTACAATTACATACCCTCTCACTGTATAGTCTACTCCAAATAAGCTAAACCAAGTTTATAATTTTAAAGGGTTAATTGATCATTAGAAAACCCATTTGCAATTAAGTTAGCACAGCTGAAAACTATTGTTCTGATTAAAGAAGCAATAAAAACTGGTCTTCTTTAGACTAGTTGAGCATCTAGGGCATCAGAATTTGTGGGTTCGATTAAAGGCTCAAAATGGCCAGAACAAATAACTTTCTTCTGAAACTTGTCAGTCTTTAATTGAATTGAGAAAAAAAGGCTATTCCATTTGAGAAATTGCCAAGAAACTTAAGATCTCGTACAACGCTGGGGACTCGTCCCTTCACAGAACAGCACAAACGGGCTCTAACCAGAATAGAAAGAGGAGTGGGAGGCCCCGGTGCACAACTGAGCAAGAGGAAAAGTACATTAGAGTGTCTAGTTTGAGAAACAGACACCTCACAAGTCCTCAACTGGCAGCTTTATTAAGTAGTACCCGCAAAACACCAGTCTCAACATCAACAGTGAAGAGGTGACTCCGGGATGCTGGCCTTCCAGGCAGAGTTGCAAAGAAAAAGCCATATCTCAGACAGGCCAATAAAAGGAAAAATAGTTAAGATGGGCAAAAGAACACAGACACTCGACAGAGAAACTCTGCCTGGAAGGCCAGCATCCCGGAGTCGCCTCTTTACTGTTGACGTTGAGAATGGTGTTTGCGGGTACTATTTAATTTCTCAGAACAAGAATAGACTGACGAGTTTCAGAATAAATTCCTTTGTTTCTGGCCATTTGAGCCTGTAATCGAACCCGCAAATGCTGATGCTCCAGATACTCGACTAGGCTAAAGAAGGCCAGTTTTATTTCTTCTTTAATTGGAACAGTTTTCAGCTGTGCTACCATAATTCCAAAGGGGTTTCTAATGATCAATTAGCCTCTAAAAAATATGATAAACTTGGATTAACTAACACAACGTGCCATTGGAACACAGGAGTGATGGTTGCTGATTATGGGCCTATGTACGCCTTATAAATCAGCCAGCTACAATAGTTTCCAGCTACAATAGTCATTTACAACATTAAAAATATCCACACTGTATTTCTGATCAATTTGATGTCATTTTAATGGACAAAGAAAATGTTTTTCTTTCAAAAACAAGGACATTTGTAAGTGACCCCAAACTTTTGAATGGTAGTGTATATTTTATATATTTTACCAAAGCCTATTCATACATAACATCTGTCTCCATAAGATAACTAATCTGAACTAAAGCAATGTGCTAGAAAGGTTGACTAGAAAGAATGGTCTGAAATTTAATTCAAAAGAAAGTATACAAAATCTTGACAAAACATGCAAAAGGGGCCCAGATTATGCTCTGTATTTCTATTGCACACAGTCTCTATGGCCTATAGCACTAATGTAAAGTTTTGCTCATTAAATAAGCTATGGTTTCCATCAGAAACCTGTGCTCCTCAAGCAAGCCATCAAGGAAGAAAACTATATTACTCTGTGAGTTTGATCCAACAAGCAATTGTTATCCATCTCCTTCCTTCAACTGCATTCCATTTAGAGTTGTTTAGTAACGCGGGTCCAACGCTGTGCACCAAGTGAGGGGGGTGTTAACTTGGGCTGCGGGTGCCAGCATGCACACCTCGCCTTTATTAGCAGGGGGAAACTGACACCCTTGGAACGCCGAGTCTAATGAGAGATGCCTTCACACAACCACTCGTTGCATTTCATTTTTATATCTCCTACGCAAGTCGCTCGATACTTCTCCCTTCTCTCCTTCCTCTTCTCTCCTCTCGCCTTAGCTAGGCCATCTCTACACCTCTGCTTGTTTGGCCTCGCTCTTTCTCGGGCTTCAGATGGTCCCCAGCTGTAATGAACTGTTATGTGCAATTGATTGTGGACAGCTGAGCAATTGACCAGCTTCATTATGGAGTCCCTTCAAAGTGGGATTCCTTGTCTGCCAATACTCGCCAGTTTTTTTTCAGTTGACCGGTCGATAGTTAACGTATTATTTGTATATTGCTTGCCCCGAATTCCTTTGGCCCATTGCGCCATGGGTTTGCTCTGTGTATCCCTCTCCTGCCATCCACCTCCCTAGTGACCCTAGTGCTTGGTGATGCTGGTCTATAAGCAGGGGCCTGTTTATGGCTTCTATGTCCATTTTATACTAAGGCACACATATACACAATACCAAACCAAAGGCTGAAATCACAACGTATAATACTCTGCTCCCCTGTAGAACCATGGGCATTAAGGCACCCATACACTCTTCCACTGACACACAGGGTGGCTCTCTGATGAGATATAATTTTGTCATTTAGCACGCTTCGCAACAAGATCTATCTCCCCATCAATGCATCAGCACAAGCTTTTTGTCCTTGTCTGGCATTTCCCTCAAGGCTACATTCACACCAGAGGAGTGACACATAGAGGGAGATGGAGGGGAGCATGGCTGCAACATTATACATTCTCTCTCTCTCTCGCCCCCTCTCAGATTTTGGTGACAGAGAGTTGAGTACAGGGGTTCTCAACCTTTCTTTATTTGATTTCTATTTCTCCTTTACCCCACTATGAGTCTCACACCAATGTATGGTATATGGGTTTATCCAGACATACACTACAATTCAAAAGTTTGGGGTCACTTAGAAATGTCCTTGTTTTGGAAAGAAAAGCACATTTTCTGTCCATTAAAATAACATCTAATACAGAAATACAGTGTAGACCGTTTTAATGTTCTAAATGACGATTGTAGCTGGAAACGGCTGATTTTCAATGGAGTATCTACATAGGCGTGCAGAGGGCCATTATCAGCAACCATCACTCCTGTGTTCCAGTGGCACATTGTTAATCCAAGTTTATCATTTTAAAAGGCAAGTTGATCAGTAGAAAACCCTTTTGCAATTATGTTAGCACAGCTGAAAACTGTTGTTCTGATTAAAGAAGCAATGAAACTGGCCTTCTTTAGACTAGTTGAGTAGGGGGGGATTAGTAAACTACACTGAGCAGAAATATAAAATGCAACATGTAAAGTGTTGGTCCCATGTTTCAAATCCCAGAAATGTTCCATATGCACTTAAAGGTTATTTCTCTCAAATTCTGTGCATAGATTTGTTTACATCCCTGTCATTGAGCATTTCTTCTTTACCAAGATAATCCATCCACTTGATATGTGTGGCATATCAAGAAGCTGATTTTTTTTACACAGGTGCACCTCATGCTGGGGACAATGAAAATGCCACTTCAAAATGTGCTGTTTTGTCACGATGCCACAGATGTCTCAAGTTTTGAGGTGTGCAATTGGCATGCTGATTGCAGGAATGTCCCCAGAGCTGTTGCCAGATAATTAAATGTTAATTTAAATACCATAACTGCCTCCAACGTCGTTTTAAAGAATTTGGCAGTACGTCCAACTGGCCTTACAACTGCAGACCACGTGTAACCACACCAGTTCCACATCCAGCTTTTCACCTGCAGGATTGTCAGAGGGTGCAGGGTGGGGTGCTGAGGAGTATTTATGTCTGTAATAAAGCCCTTTTGTGGGAAAAAACAAATTATGTTTGGCTGGGCATGGCTCCCCAGTGGGTGGGCCTGGCTTCCAAGTGTTTGGGCCTATTCCTTCCTAGGCCCACTCATGGCTGCACCCCTGCCCAGTCATGTGAAATCCATAGATTAGGGCCTAATTAAATTATTTGAACAGGGTGAATTCCTTATATAAAATGTAACTCAGTAAAATCTTTGAAATTTTTGCATGCTGCACACATTTTCTTTATCAGTATATATGGAATTGTTTTCAGTGGTGTAAAGTGCTTAAGTAATTTACTTTACTATTTATATTTTTGACAACTTTTAATTTTTAATTTTTTAATTTTTATTTTACCTTTATTTTACTAGGCAAGTCAGTTAAGAACAAATTCTTATTTTCAATGACGGCCTAGGAACAGTGGGTTAACTGCCTGTTCAGGGGCAGAACGACAGATTTGTACCTTGTCAGCTCAGGGATTCGAACTTGCAACCTTTCGGTTACTAGTCCAATGCTCTAACCACTAGGTTACCCTTTACTTCACTACATTCATAAAGAAAATAATGTACTTTTTACTCCATACATTTTCCCTGACACCCAAAAGTACTCGTTAAATTAGAATTTCTTAGCAGGACAGAAAATGGTCCAATTCACACATTTATCAAAAGAGCATCCCTGGTCATCCCTAATGGCTCTGATCTTGCGGACTCACTCAACATAAATGCTTAGTTTGTAAGTTATGTCTGAGTGTGAGAGTGTGCCCCTGTCTATCCATAAAAAAAATTTAAACTAGTAAATTGTGCAGTCTGTTTTGCTTAATATAAGGATTTTTTTATTATTCATACTTTTACTTTTAATTTTGATACTCAAGTATATTTTAGCAATTACATTTACTTTTGATACTTAAGTGTATTTAAAACCAAATACTTTTACTCAAGTAGTGGTTTACTGGGGGACTTTCACTTTTTCTTGAGTCATTATCTATTAAGGTATCTTTACTTTTAATCAAGTATGACAATTGGGTACTTTTTCCACCACTGATTGTTTTAAGAGAGTCTTACCAAGGATCATTTAGCTATATTATGTTTTATTTTAGTAACCCTTGAAGTATAAAACATTTTTTTTGAGAATTGGCCTTACTGCTATTAGCCCATACAAATGCAATTCATAACAGATTCACGACAGAGAACAACAGATAGTCCTCCACAAAAAACGGTACAGATGATTTTGAGAAAAGATTTCTGTGATGTCTCATGGTCTGGAAAACACTGTTCTAGGTCTTTCACCGTTCACTGCAGATGCGGAAGTATGACGCAAAGAAACATGTATCTAGCTTAAACTGAGAGATTTTTATGTGGATTTGTTCATTATGCTAATTAAATATCCGCAGGGGCGTGGACATTGTTTTTAGGGGGTTAATTGACATCCACATCATCAGCGCCCAGGGAGCATTGTTTTAAGGGGAACTTCTTCGGGTAGGGAGAAGTATTCGGAAGTTTGGATGAATGAGGTGCCCAAAGTAAACTTGCTGTTACTCAGGCCCACAAGCTAGGAGATGCATTTAAGTGATAGTATTGGATAGAAAACACTATAAAGTTTCCAAAACAGTTAAAATAATATCTGTGAGTATAACAGAACTGATATGGCAGGCGAAACCCTGAGAATCCATCCAGAATTAGTTTTTTTCAGCTCACCACTGATTACAATGGCTGGCAATGGGAATATTAAAGTAATACCTCCCAGATTACAGTTCCAAGGGCTTCCACTAGTTGTCAACAGTCTTTAGAAAGAGTTTCAGGCTTGTTTCTGAATAATAAGCTAGAATTGGTAGTTTTTTTAAGTGGCTCCCATTTTGGCTGTAGTGTTTGTAGCGCGTTCCAGTGAGGGCGCGCACTTTGTTATGGTGTGGTGTGCTTTGGCAAAGTGGGTGGGGTTATATCCTTCCTGTTTGGCCCTGTCCGGGGGTGTCCTCGGATGGGGCCACAGTGTCTCCTGACCCCTCCTGTCTCAGCCTCCAGTATTTATGCTGCAGTAGTTTATGTGTCGGGGGCTAGGGTCAGTTTGTTATATCTGGAGTACTTCTCCTGTCCTATTCGGTGTCCTGTGTGAATCTAAGTGTGCGTTCTCTAATTCTCTCCTTCTCTCTTTCTTTCTCTCTCTCGGAGGACCTGAGCCCTAGGACCATGTCCCAGGACTACCTGACATGAGGACTCCTTGCTGTCCCCAGTCCACCTGGCCATGCTCCTGCTCCAGTTTCAACTGACCTGAGCCCTAGGACCGTGCCCCAGGACTACCTGACATGAAGGCTCCTTGCTGTCCCCAGTCCACCTGACTGTGCTGCTGCTCCAGTTTCAACTGTTCTGCCTTATTATTATTCGACCATGCTGGTCATTTATGAACATTTGAACATCTTGGTCATGTTCTGTTATAATCTCTACCCGGCACAGCCAGAAGAGGACTGGCCACCCCACATAGCCCGGTTCCTCTCTAGGTTTCTTCCTAGGTTTTGGCCTTTCTAGGGAGTTTTTCCTAGCCACCGTGCTTTTACACCTGCATTGTTTGCTGTTTGGGGTTTTAGGCTGGGTTTCTGTACAGCACTTTGAGATATCAGCTGATGTACGAAGGGCTATATAAATAAATTTGATTTGATTTGATTTGATTTATTTATCTCCGGTAATTAATATACTATTCTCCGTCTTAAATTGTATTGTTTCTTTACATATTAGGGTACCTCAGGATTGATTAGCAATGTTGTTTGAATTGTTTGTAAGAAGTTTATTGGTAACTTAGGGGGATTCATTTGTATGCATTTTGAACGAGGGAAACCGGTGGATTACTGAGTCAAGCGCGCCAACTAAACTGACTTTTTTGGGATATAAAGAAGGACTTTATCGAACAAAAGGACAATTTGTCATGTATCTGGGACCCTTGTGATTTCAACCAGATGAAGATCTTCAAAGGTAAATTATTTATTTGATCTCTATTCCTGACTTTTGTGACGCCTTTGCTTGGTTGGAAATGTATGTAATGCTTTTGTGTGCGGGGCGCTGTCCTCAGATAATCGCATGGTGTGCTTTCGCCGTAAAGCCTTTTTAAAATCTGACAAAGCAGCTGGATTAACAAGACGTTAAGCTTTCAAATGATGTATTACACTTATATTTTCATGAATGTTTAATATTATGATTTTTGTCATTTGAATATCTCGCTCTGCAATTTCACCGGATGTTGGCCAGGTGGGACAGTAGCATCCCACTGACGCCAAAGAGGCTAATCTTCCTTGCTCAAAGGCAGAATGGCAGATTTTTACATTTTGCCAGGTTAGGGATTCGAACTAGCGACCTTTCAGTTATTGACCCAATGCTCTTAACCGCTAGGCTACCTGCCACCAGTGAAGCATTGCAAAGTATTATACAAACTAATACAATACTGAAGTATGCTTGTTGTAAAACAAAAAAACATGCTGGTGACACTTTCATGGTTGCCATTCATGCCATTCAAAAATAACACTTTTTATATGTTGTTTGTTGAAAATATCCTCTCAAATTCTGCAGCGAAATCATAGCCTACAGTACCAGTACAAAGCGAAAACAGATTTGAGATTTTTGCAAATGTTACATTTAAAAAAATCAGAAATACCTTATTTACAAAAGTATTCAGACACTTTTCTATGAGACTTGAAATTGAGCTCAGATGCTTCCTGTTTCCTGTTTCCATGATTTGGTAAGGCACACATCTAGTCTATATAAGGTCCCAGAGTTAACAGTGCATGTCAGAGCAAAAACCAAGCCATGAGGTCGAATGAATTGCCTGTAGAGCTCCGAGACAGGTTTGTGTCGAGGCACAGATCTGGGGAAGGGTACCTTAAAATGTCTGCATTATTGAAGGCCAGCAAGAACACAGTGGCCTCCATCATTCTTAACTGAGCATTCGGGGGAGAAGGGACTTGGTCAGGGAGGTGACCAAGAACCCGATGGTCACTCTGACATAGCTCCAGAGTTCCTCTGTGGAGATGGAGAACCTTCCAGGAGGACAACCATCTCTGCAGCACTCGACCAATCAGGTCTTTATGGTAGAGCCTCCAGAGAGGTAACTCTTGATATTTGAGCTGTTCTTGCCATAATATGGACTTGGTCTTTTACCAAATAGGGTTATCTTCTGTAAACCATCCCTACATTATCACAATGCAACTGATTGGCTCAAACGCATTAATAAGGAAAGAAATTCCACAAATGAACTTTTAACAAGGCACACCTGTTAGCTAAAATGTGTTCCAGGTGACTACCTCATGAAGCTGCTTGAGAGAATGCCAAGATTGTGCAAAGCTGTCATCAAGGCTAAGGGCGGTTAATTTGAAAACTCTCAAATATAAAATATTTTGATTTGTTTAACACTTTTTTGCTTACTACATGATTCCATATGTGTTATTTCATAGCTTTGATGTCTTCATATTATTATACGATGTAGAATATCAATTCAATGGCTCAGACACAAGAGGCATGTGGCAGGGTCTACAGTCAATCACGGACTACAAGAAGAAACCCAGCCCAGTTACGGACCAGGATGTCTTGCTCCCAGGCAGACTAAATAACTTTTTTGCCCGCTTTGAGGACAATACAGTGCCACTGACACGGCCTGCAACGAAAACATGCGGTCTCTCCTTCACTGCAGCCGAGGTGAGTAAGACATTTAAACGTGTTAACCCTCGCAAGGCTGCAGGCCCAGACGGCATCCCCAGCCGCGCCCTCAGAGCATGCGCAGACCAGCTGGCCGGTGTGTTTACGGACATATTCAATCAATCCCTATACCAGTCTGCTGTTCCCACATGCTTCAAGAGGGCCACCATTGTTCCTGTTCCCAAGAAAGCTAAGGTAACTGAGCTAAACGACTACCGCCCGTAGCACTCACTTCCGTCATCATGAAGTGCTTTGAGAGACTAGTCAAGGACCATATCACCTCCACCCTACCTGACACCCTAGACCCACTCCAATTTGCTTACCGCCCAAATAGGTCCACAGACGATGCAATCTCAACCACACTGCACACTGCCCTAACCCACCTGGACAAGAGGAATACCTATGTGAGAATGCTGTTCATCGACTACAGCTCGGCATTCAACACCATAGTACCCTCCAAGCTCGTCATCAAGCTCGAGACCCTGGGTCTCGACCCCGCCCTGTGCAACTGGGTACTGGACTTCCTGACGGGCCGCCCCCAGGTGGTGAGGGTAGGCAACAACATCTCCTCCCCGCTGATCCTCAACACGGGGGCCCCACAAGGGTGCGTTCTGAGCCCTCTCCTGTACTCCCTGTTCACCCACGACTGCGTGGCCACGCACGCCTCCAACTCAATCATCAAGTTTGCGGCGGACACAACAGTGGTAGGCTTGATTACCAACAACGACGAGACGGCCTACAGGGAGTAGGTGAGGGCCCTCGGAGTGTGGTGTCAGGAAAATAACCTCACACTCAACGTCAACAAAACTAAGGAGATGATTGTGGACTTCAGGAAACAGCAGAGGGAACACCCCCCTATCCACATCGATGGAACAGTAGTGGAGAGGGTAGCAAGTTTTAAGTTCCTCGGCATACACATCACAGACAAACTGAATTGGTCCACTCACACTGACAGCGTCGTGAAGAAGGCGCAGCAGCGCCTCTTCAACCTCAGGAGGCTGAAGAAATTCGGCTTGTCACCAAAAGCACTCACAAACTTCTACAGATGCACAATCGAGAGCATCCTGGCGGGCTGTATCACCGCCTGGTACGGCAACTGCTCCGCCCTCAACCGTAAGGCTCTCCAGAGGGTAGTGAGGTCTGCACAACGCATCACCGGGGGCAAACTACCTGCCCTCCAGGACACCTACACCACCCAATGTTACAGGAAGGCCATAAAGATCATCAAGGACATCAACCACCCGAACCACTGCCTGTTCACCCCGCAATCATCCCGAAGGCGAGGTCAGTACAGGTGCATCAAAGCTGGGACGAGAGACTGAAAAACAGCTTCTATCTCAAGGCCATCAGACTGTTAAACAGCCACCACTAACATTGAGTGGCTGCTGCCAACACACTGTCATTGACACTGACCCAACTCCAGCCACTTTAATAATGGGAATTGATGGGAAATTATGTAAATATATCACTAGCCAATTTAAACAATGCTACCCTACATTATTCATCTCATATGCATACGTATATACTGCACTCTACATCATCGACTGCATCCTTATGTAATACATGTATCACTAGCCACTTTAACTATGCCACTTTGTTTACTTTGTCTACATACTCATCTCATATGTATATACTGTACTCGATACCATCTACTGTATGCTGCTCTGTACCATCACTCATTCATATATCCTTATGTACATATTCTTTATCCCCTTACACTGTGTATAAGACAGTAGTTTTGGAATTGTTAGTTAGATTACTTGTTGGTTATCACTGCATTGTCGGAACTAGAAGCACAAGCATTTCGCTACACTCGCATTAACATCTGCTAACCATGTGTATGTGACAAATAAAATTTGATTTGATTTTGATTTGATTTAGAAAATAGTAAAAATAAAGTAGGTGAGAGTAGATGTCCAAACTTTTGTGTCACGCCCTGACCTTAGAGATCCTTTTATGTCTTTATTTTGGTTTGGTCAGGGCGTGAGTTGGGGTGACAGAGGCAGCTGTCTATCGTTGTCTCTGATTGAGAACCATACTTAGGTAGCCTTTACCCACCTGTGTTTTGCAGGTAGTTGTTTTCTGTTTTGTGTGTCTGCACCAGACAGAACTGTTTCGTTTGTTCTGCTTTGTTGTTTTTTGTACTAGTGTTCAGTTCTATTTAAAAAAGTGTGGCAGAGTCAGGTTGGAGACCTGAGCCAAGTCCCCATGATTACCGTGGCGGGCGTCGTACTGGTCAGGCACCGTGTTATGCGGTATGCGGTTATGCGGTCTCCAGTACGCGTTCTTAGGGTGTGGATCCAGCCAGGACGGATGGTGCCAGCCCTGCTCTCCAGACCTCCAGTGCGTCTCCTCGGGCCAGGATATCCTGCGCCGGCTCTAAGCACGGTTTCCCCAGTTCGCCAGTAGAACCCAGCGCGGCCTGTTCCAGCTCCTCGCACATTCTGGGCTAGACTGGGCATTCAGCCTGGAAGAGTGGTGCCAAGGCTACGCACCAGATCTCCAGTGCTCCCCCACAGCCCGGTCTATCCTGTGCCTCCTCCATGGACCAGGCCTCCAGTAGTTCTCCCCAGCCTGGTGAGTTCTGAGCCTGCGCCCTGTCCGGAGCTGCCAGAGTCGCCTTCCTGTCCGGTGCTGCCAGAGTCTCCCTCCTGTCCGGAGCTGCCAGAGTCGCCCTCCTGTCCGTAGCTGCCAGAGTCGCCCTCCTGTCCGGTGCCCGCTGCGAGGGTCCCCAGTCCGGGGTCGGCGGTGAGGGTCCCCACTCCAGAGGCGCCACCTAAGTGGGCCAAGCCTAAGGTGGAGCGGGGTCCACGTTCCGCACCCTAGAGGTTTAGGTTTTGCGGCCGGAGTCCGCACCTTTGGGGGTACTGTCACGCCCTGACCTTAGAGTTCCTTTTATCTCTATTTTGGTTTGGTCAGGGAGTGAGTTGGGGTGGGCATTCTATGTTGTGTGTTCTATGTTTTCTTTTTCTATTTGTTTGGCTGGGTGTGGTTCTCAATCAGAGGCAGCTATCGTTGTCTCTGATTGAGAACCATACTTAGGTAGCCTTTTCCCACCTGTGTTTTGGGGGTAGTTATTTTCTGTTTTGTGTGTCTGCACCAGACAGAACTGTTTGGTTTGTTTGTTGTTTTTTGTTCTAGTGTTCAGTTCTATTCGAAAATCATGAACAAATACCACGCTGCACCTTGGTCCTCTTCTTTAAACAGCTGTTACATTTTAACTGCTATAGCATATAAACTCTGCAAAAAAAGAAACATCCTCTCACTGTCAACTGCGTTCATTTTTAACAAACTTAACGTGGAAATATTTGTATGAACATAAGATTCAACAACTGAGACATAAACTGAACAATTTCCACAGACATGTGACTAACAGAAATGGAATAATGTGTTCCTGAACAAAAGGGGGGGTCAAAATCAAAAGTAACAGTCAGTATCTGGTGTGGCCACCAGCTGCAATAAGTACTGCAGTGCATCTCCTTCTCATGGACTACACCAGATTTGCCACTTATTACTGTGAGACGTTACCCCACTCTTCCACCAAGGCACCTGCAAGTTCCCGGACATTTCTGGCGGGAATGGGCCGAGCTCTCACCCTCCGATGTAACAGGTCCCAGACGTGCTCAATGGGATTGAGATCTGTGCTCTTCACTTGCAATGGCAGAACACTGACATTCCTGGCTTGCAGGAAATCACGCACAGAATAATCAGTATGGCTGGTGGCATTGTCATACTGGAGGGTAATGTCAGGATGAGCCTGCAGGAAGGGTACCACATGAGAGAGGAGGATGTCTTCCCTGTAACGCACCACATTGAGATTGCCTGCAATGACAACAAGCTCAATCCGATGATGCGGTGACACACCACCCAAGACCATGACGGACCATCCAAATCGATCCCGCTCCAGAGTACAGCCTTCAGTGTAACGCTGATTCCTTCGACGATAAACGCGAATCTGACCATCAACCCTGGTGAGACAAAACCGTGACTCGTCAGTGAAGAGCCCTTTTTGCCAGTCCTGTCCGGTCCAGCGATGGGGGATTTGTGCCCATAGGCGTCGTTGTTGCCGGTGATGTCTGGTGAGGTCCTGCCTTACAACAGGCCTACAAGCCCTCAGTCCAGCCTCTCTCAGCCTATTGCGGACAGTCTGAGCACTGATGGAGGGATTGTGCGTTCCTGGTGTAACTCGGGCAGTTGTTGTTACCATCCTGTACCTGTCCCGCAGGTGTGATGTTCGGATGTACCGATCCTGTGCAGGTGTTGTTACACATGGTCGGTCTGCCACTGCGAGGACGATCAGCTGTCAGTCCTGTCTCCCTGTAGCTCTGTCTTAGGCGTCTCACAGTACAGACATTGCCATTTATTGCCCTGGCCACATCTGCAGTCCTCCTGCCTTTTTGGCACGTTCACGCAGATGAGCAGGGACCCTGGGCATCTTTCGTTTGGTGCTTTTCAGAGTCATTAGAAAGGCCTCTTTGTGGCCATAATTGCCTACTGTCTGTAAGCTGTTGGTGTCTTATTCACTGTTCCACAGGTGCCTGTTAATTAATTGTTTATGGTTCATTGAACAAGCATAGGAAACAGTGTTTAAACCCTATGCAATGAAGATCTGTTTAGTTATTTGGATTTTTACGAATTATCTTTGAAAGACAGGGTCCTGAAAAAAGGACATTTATTTTTTTGCTGAGTTTACGTATACTTGCTATCTACAGTATACAGTGCCTTGCGAAAGTATTCGGCCCCCTTGAACTTTGCGACCTTTTGCCACATTTCAGGCTTCAAACATAAAGATATAAAACTGTATATTTTATGAAGAATCAACAACAAGTGGGACACAATCATGAAGTGGAACGACATTTATTGGATATTTCAAACTTTTTTAACAAATTAAAAACTGAAAAATTGGGCGTGCAAAATTATTCAGCCCCTTTACTTTCAGTGCAGCAAACTCTCTCCAGAAGTTCAATGAGGATCTCTGAATGATCCAATGTTGACCTAAATGACTAATGATGATAAATACAATCCACCTGTGTGTAATCAAGTCTCCGTATAAATGCACCTGCACTGTGATTGTCTCAGAGGTCCGTTAAAAGCGCAGAGAGCATCATGAAGAACAAGGAACACACCAGGCAGGTCCGAGATACTGTTGTGAAGAAGTTTAAAGCCGGATTTGGATACAAAAAGATTTCCCAAGCTTTAAACATCCCAAGGAGCACTGTGCAAGCGATAATATTGAAATGGAAGGAGTATCATACCACTGCAAATCTACCAAGACCTAGCCATCCCTCTAAACTTTCAGCTAATACAAGGAGAAGACTGATCAGAGATGCAGCCAAGAGGCCCATGATCACTCTGGATGAACTGCAGAGATCTACAGCTGAGGTGGGAGACTCTGTCCATAGGACAACAATCAGTCGTATATTGCACAAATCTGGCCTTTATGGAAGAGTGGCAAGAAGAAAGCCATATCCATAAAAAGTGTTGTTTAAAGTCTGCCACAAGCCACCTGGGAGACACACCAAACATGTGGAAGAAGGTGCTCTGGTCAGATGAAACCAAAATTGAACTTTTTGGCAACAATGCAAAACGTTATGTTTGGCGTAAAAGCAACACCCTGAACACACCATCCCCACTGTCAAACATGGTGGTGGCAGCATCATGGTTTGGGCCTGCTTTTCTTCAGCAGGGACAGGGAAGATGGTTAAAATTGATGGGAAGATGGATGGAGCCAAATACAGGACCATTCTGGAAGAAAACCTGATGGAGTCTGCAAAAGACCTGAGACTGGGACGGAGATTTGTCTTCCAACAAGACAATGATCCACAACATAAAGCAAAATCTACAATGGAATGGTTCAAAAATAAACATATCCAGGTGTTAGAATGGCCAAGTCAAAGTCCAGACCTGAATCCAATCGAGAATCTGTGGAAAGAACTGAAAACTGCTCTTCACAAATGCTCTCCATCCAACCTCACTGAGCTCAAGCTGTTTTGCAAGGATAAATGGGAAAAAATGTCAGTCTCTTGATGTGCAAAACTGATAGAGACATACCCCAAGCGACTTACAGCTGTAATCGCAGCAAAAGGTGGCACTACAAAGTATTAACTTAAGGGGGCTGAATAATCTTGCACGCCCAATTTTTCAGTTTTGATTTGTTAAAAAAGTTTGAAATATCCAATAAATGTCGTTCCACTTCATGATTGTGTCCCACTTGTTGTTGATTCTTCACAAAAAAATACAGTTTTATATCTTTATGTTTGAAGCCTGAAATGTGGCAAAAGGTCACAAAGTTCAAGGGGGCCGAATACTTTCGCAAGGCACTGTATGCCTGCTTTGGTGGGTATATTCTATAGCTTCCCTGCTTCTCAGTGTTTGATATATCAAAGTAAAACACAACTGGTAAGACATTCAATAAAAAAAACACAAAATAAAAAGAGATCAAATAGATATCGGCATAGGTGCGACCAAGTCACTATTTTTTGAGTCATAAGCAAATCACAAGGTGAAGTCTCAAGTTGAGTCCCAAGTAAATCCGATCGAGCCGAGTCAAACCCAAGTTGTGCATTCTAAAAGCAAGAAACTAAAAAAATATATACATATACAGGCAATCACTTGTTCAACTACAAAACATTGTCTATTTATTGAGGGTACCAGACAGCCCTTTTGTCTAAAACACATTTTGAATATTTAATAATGCGTTTTACAAATTCCAAATGCAATCTTCATAAGTAAATTATCAATTTCAAGCAATTATGACACACCAAAAGATCAGTAGGCCTATGCTAGTAATAGTAGCTTTATGCCCCATTGCTGGTGAGCTTACAAAGTACAAGGTTCATATCTAGATCATCAGATCATTTTTGGAGCTACATTTATGGCAATCCTCTCTCCGTGCAATTTAATGTTTGCGCTGCAACCGATCCTATAGCTGTACAGAAAAATCAGCAATCTGTTTTCTAGCTCAGTGGTTTTAAACTGTTTGACCGGGCGACTCTCAAAACTGAGAAGTTTAAAGCTTGCGACCCCCTAGCACACACATGCACGCGCACACTGGGCAAAAAAAGCATGCACAATCGCTGTGTAAAAACAAGATACAGAAATAAACTGCATTTTACACCTGCATTTTGAGCTGAAAATGTTAGCAGTCAATATCAATGTTAGCAGTCAATATCAACTAGGGATATCATGTGACATTGTCACTTCTCTGGAGTCCAGAGCAAGCAGGATCATTTGGCCTCCCTCAGCATAGGGTGTTAACCCACAAAATTACTAATAAATTGAAGGTTTATACAAATATGTCCAAACAATAGAAAAAAAACACCCCATGTCTCTACCATATATCGTTAAAAAGTTGCAGATTATTCACTCTGAGAATTTAGCATGTTTAGAGTGAATGGAATGTCATCACAGGCATGATCAAAAAGTGGTCACTGCTCAATAGAACTCTGTGGCACTGCTCCGCGGCAGTACGGCGCTAACTTCGAACTCCAGTTGACAAGCTAACTAGAGGCTGCAGGTTTGTAAGTGTAAACATTGGCTTTTTCTACACTGAACAATAAAATGCCACTCTAAACTTTCACACAACACGATGCCACAGATGTCTCAAGTTTTGAGGGAGCATGCAATTGGCATGCTGACTGCAGGAATGTCCACCAGAGCTGTTGAAAGAGAATTTCATGTTAATTCCTCTAAAATAAGCCTCCTCCAATGTCGTTTTTGAGAATTTGGCAGTACTTCCAACTGGCCTAGCAAACACAGACCATGTGAATGGCGTCATGTGGGTGAGCGGTTTGGTGATGGAGTAGGAGATGGCAACATTGTTAACAGAGTGCCCCATGGTGTTATGTTATGGGCAGGCATAAGCTATGGACATGAACACAATTGCATTTTATCAATGGCAATTTGAATGCACAGAGATACCGTGATGAGATCCTGAGGTCCATTTTGAGGCCCATTTTTTGGGTATCTGGTATCTGTGACCAACAGATGCATATCTGTATTCCCAATTCATGTGAAATTCATAGATTAGGGCCTAATTTATTTATTTCATTTGACTGATTTCCTTATATTAGCTGTAACTCAATAAACATTTTTAAATTGTTGCATGTTACATTTATATTTTTGTTCAGTATAAATGAAATCCGCTGATTACAAAACTAAATAGGGGCTAAATAAATATTTATTTACAAAGCTAACAGACTGAATTTCATTATCCACCCTCCACAAAGACAATTTGTTTCTGCTTTCATTGTGTATTTCTGAGTCTTTCCCTTTAAATCGCCATAGAAACGGCCCCTCTCAACTTAGATTGAACGCCAATATAGGCAATGAAAGCCAAGATCAGGATGTAATAATGACAAAGGTTTCAAGTTGATGTTGATTTGTCCAACCAGCAGAAACACCTCCAAATGGTACCACCTTAGAACACCAAAGAGTCTAAACCAGCAACAGACACAGGAAAGTAACATTCTTATTTCATCAACACTGTCAAGTACAAGTCTATTAAGTGTATAATATTGTAGAGAACAATCTAATGATTCACTTTATGTAATTTATAAAAAAGAGAAAATGTTGACAAATTTCATAGCACCCTCTTGAAATGCCCTGTTTTTCTTTACCCTGTATAGAAGTGAGTGAATGCCCTACTACCTATATGCAGCAATCGGATGAAAAGCACGATCTGCCTTTTTCTTCCTCACAAGTACCGTAATTAATATGCCAGAATATGTTACATCTTCATCCCTCAAGTATTGAAGGTAGTGAGATGTTTCAGCTATCTTTACACATATAGCCAATACCACCACAGAGGTATATGATTATAACCTACCAAAACTAAGCTAAACTGAAATAGACCATATAGTATGTGACAACATGCCAGAGGGCAGGGGAGTGTGATTGTTAATAACTCCTCTGCACTTGACACGATTAAAATAAAACAACTAATGTTCATCGTATCAAATGAATCACAGGGCAGCAGGACAAGATTCGTAGAGATGGATTTTACAGTCAGAAAAGGGGGAGAGATTAATTGGGATTCTATTTGTCACATGCTGCTATGAGACACATGGTAAAAGAGAACCAATGTAGGTTTCAGTTAGGCCAATCAATGAGTAGGCCACCTTAAAGAGAAGCAAAGATGTGATCTTCCTGTCTGGGTTGGCGCCCCCCCTTGGGTTGTGCCGTGGCAGAGATCTTTGTGGGCTATACTCGGCCTTGTCTCATGATAGTAAGTTGGTGGTTGAAGATATCCCTCTCGTTGTGTGGGGGCTGTGCTTTGGCAAAGTGGGTGGGGTTATATACTTCCTGTTTGGCCCTGTCCGCGGGTGTCATTGGATGGGGCCACAGTGTCTCCTGACCCCTCCTGTCTCAGCCTCCAGTATTAATGCTGCAGTAGATTATGTGTCGGGGGCTTGGGTCAGTTTGTTATATCTGGAGTACTTCTCCTGTCCTATCCGGTGTCCTGTGTGAATTTAAGTATGCTCTCTCTAATTCTCTCTTTCCCTCTTTCTTTCTCTCTCTTGGAGGACCTGAGCCCTAGGACCATGCCTCAGGACTACCTGACATGATGACTCCTTGCTGTCCCCAGTCCACCTGGCTGTGCTGCTGCTCCAGTTTCAACTGTTCTGCCTGTGATTATTATTATTTGACCATGCTGGTAATTTTTGAACATTTGAACATCTTGGCCATGTTCTGTTATAATCTCCACCCAGCACAGCCAGAAGAGGACTGGCCACCCCACATAGCCTGGTTCCTCTCTAGGTTTCTTCCGAGGTTTTGGCCTTTCTAGGGAGTTTTCCCTAGCCACCGTGCTTCTACGCCTGCATTGCTTGCTGTTTGGGGTTTTAGGCTGGGTTTCTGTACAGCACTTTGAGATATCAGCTGATGTACGAAGGGCTATATAAATACATTTTATTTTATTTTATTTGGAACCATTTAGAAAATATTTACTAAATGTATTGCAAGAGAGCTATTGGAGATGAATACTGGGGCTTCAGTGTCGAGACAGCCTCACACAGTAGCATCCTTATTGGAGGCAGGAAGAAAGTTGTTTTACTAAATGTCGGAACAGAGACTAAAGTAGTCATGTAAGAGACGGTGGCTAAAGCAGTCATTCAAATCAGGGTGAAATATTAATTTACATTTTGAATAAATGTTGCATGCTGTATAACTTTATAATCTCAAATACACACAATGCCTACTAAGGTTGAATATCTGTACATGCACTCACTTTTTCCTTTGAGATTAATTAAACTACTTTATATGACTAATGGGAATATGTGATGTTGTTAGAAATATGTATGTCTGTTAGATGTATAAAATTGAGATGAGTTATTGATACAGCTTGATAGTTTGAAATAATGTGGTGATATAACTATCATAGTCTGAGTTTCCTGGATCTGGGTATGAATTTCAATATTCATGAGCAGTCTGTTCTTGTACAAACTGTTCAGAAGACTGAACGAGTAACTTTGGGAGGAAGGCTGTCAAAACACTATCATGTCAAGATGAAATGGAGGAAAGATATCTATTCAATTCTGACATTTCATTAATGATTTATTTTCCCATGCATAAATATTAATAGATACAATTAATCAGTTAAATCATTGATGTGAACCAATCTCAAAGGGGAAGTTCTACTTTTCGGCTCTGTGCGCATTCTGACTCTAATTTTATGATATTTCCTACAATATTCAGATGAGTGTCATTATTTGCAGACCTGCACAATTTCAAATAGTTTTCCATGCACCTTCTTTCCTCATCTTGAAAAAATAATTTTATTATGTAATAATTTTATCTCAGCGTTATTCGTTTTTTGGATAAGAAACAAATCTTACCGAGACAACCGACTCATTCCATCGCCATGAAAAATATCCTTTTGCTTGACATTGGTTGCATAGATGAGCATGTCCAAATGAATTATGCCCCCACCCCCAAATAACACTAATAGGGAAATCATTAAATACTCCTCATTTGACCTTTCAAAATGCTGGCTCCAAATCCCTTTTGCTAAATCCCCAACTTATTGACTTGGCAGCTTCCGTTGCTCTTAAAGGGCACGCCTGCCCAGGACCCCCACACCCGGCTTCTTCACCTGCGGGATCGTCTGAGACCAGCCACCCGGACAGCTGATGAAACGGTGGGTTTGCACAACTAAAGAATTTCTGCACAAGCTGTCAGAAACCATCTCAGGGAAGCTCATATGCTCTTTGTCCTCACCAGGGTCTTAACCTGACTACAGTTTGACGTCGTAACTCACTACAGTGGGCAAATGCTTACCTCCGATGGCCACTAGCATGCTGGACAAGTGTGCTCTTCACGGACGAATCACGGTTTCAACTATATCGGGCAGATGGCAGACATAGTTTATGACGTTGTGTAGGAGGGCAGTTTGCTGACGTCAACTTTGTCAACAATGTGCCCCATGGTGGTGGTGGTGGGCTTATGGTATGGGCAGGCATAAGCTATGGACAACGAACACAATTGCATTTTATCAATGGCAATTTGAATGCTGTGCCATTCATCCGCCGCCATCAAGTTTCAAGTTTTAATGTCACATGCACAAGTACAGTGAAAGGCATTTCCTGCAAATTCATAACCGAACAATGCAGTAATCAATAATAAAGTAATACTAGAAAAAAATGAAATGAAGAAATATGAAGAACACAATAAGTAAGTAAGCATACTTTACAGGTGTCACGTTCTGACCTTTATTCCTTTGTTTTGTCTTTATTTAGTATGGTCAGGGCGTGAGTTGGGGTGGGCAGTCTGTTTGTTTTGTCTTTATTTAGTATGGTCAGGGCGTGAGTTGGGGTGGGCAGTCTGTTAGTTTTTCTATATTTTCTATTTCTGTGTTTGGCCTGATATGGTTCTCAATCAGAGGCAGCTGTCTATCGTTGTCCCTGATTGAGAACCATACTTAGGTAGCCTGTTTTCCTTTGTGTTTTGTGGGTGGTTATTTTCAGTCTTTGTGTGTCTGCACAAGATAGAACTGTTTCGGTTGTCACTTTGTTGTTTTGTATTTTTTAAGTGTTCAGTTGTTTATTAAAAAGATGAACACTAACCATGCTGCACTTTGGTCCTCTCCTTCTTCCACCTAAGACAGCCGTTACAACAGGGTCAGTTCCAATACCATATTTACAATGTGCAGGGTTACTGGAGTGATTGGAGGTTGATAATAGGGGTAAGGTGACTAGGCAACAGGATATAAGATAAACAGAGTAGTAGCGGCTTGTATGTGAGTGGGTGTGCATGTGTGTAGAGCCGGTATAAATGTATGTGCATTTTATGTACGTGTGAGCAGATGATGGAGTGAGTGAGTGAGTGTGTGTAGGGCCCTGCGAGTGTGCATAAAATAAAAGGTCAATAAAGATACATAATAATTATAAACATTATGGATATTAAACATTTAGGTACATGAAAGTCAAAATACGTTTATTTTGTATCCTCAGATACCCCAGAATGTAATTAAACTATAATATTTAATACGGAAAGAATTATGTTCAATAGGAAATCGATATTAGCAGGTGAGCGTCCACAAGTCTGTGTCCCTGAAGTAAAAATGATATGTCTTACTTGTTTTGGCAGAAACAAGCCTGAAACCTTGATCAAAGGATACTCATACCCAGTGGAAGCCATAGGAATTGCATACTGGGAGCTAGATTTCATTAATCCCCTATACGTTCCATTGAAAGAGCACGGGCTCTCAAAAAAAAATACATTCTGGTTGTTAGAATCTCCTACATTTAAAAAAAATTCTACAAACTTCAGAGGGTTTTCTTTCCAATGGTACCAATTATATGCATATCCTGGCTTCACGGCCTGAGCAGGCAGTTTACTTTGGGCATGTCAGTCAGGTGGAAATGTAGAAAAATAGACCCTAGCCTGAAGAAGTTTTAAGTCTTTAGTGATTTGGATACTGAGGAACTTGAAGCTCCCCAGCTCATGTTTCAGCATGACAATGCGCAAGGATCTGTACACAATTCCTGGAAGCTGAAAATGTCCCAGTTCTTCCATGGCCTGCATAAGCACCAGACATCAAATTTTATTCATCATATGCGCTGAATACAACAGGTGTAGACCTTAGTGTGAAACGCCTACTTACAAGACCTTACCAGCAATGCAGTGTCACCCATTGAGCATGTTTGGGGTGTGCACATAACTTGAAGAGAAGTTGAACAACATTCCACAGCCCACAATCCACAGCCTGATCAACTCTGCGAAGGAGATGTGTTGCGCTGCATGAGCCAAATGGTGGTCACACCAGATACTGACTGGTTTTCTGATACATACCCCTACCTTAATTTTTTTTTTTTTAAACACAAATCTGCGACCAACACATTTTGTTATTTATTTATTTTATTTTACCTTTATTTTAATAGGCATGTCAGTTAAGAACAAATTCTTATTTTCAATGACGGCCTAGGAACAGTGGGTTAACTGCCTGTTCAGGGGCAGAATGACAGATTTGTACCTTGTTAGCTCAGGGATTCGAACTTGCAACATTTCGGTTACTAGTCCAAAGCTCTAACCACTAGGCTACCCTGCCGCCCAGTCATATGAAATCCATAGATTGGGGCCTAATGAATTTATTTGAATTAACTGATTTCCTTATATTGATTCAAGTGGGGCCTAATGAATTAGATTGGACCCTAATGAATTTATTTTAATTAACTGATTTCCTTATATTGATTAAAGTGTCCTCCCTGTAGTAAATTGCATTTTGTTAAAGAAAGGACAAAGCTTTTTGGTAATGCAATTCACAACCAAAAAATACCTGTATCTGCTTGACTGGGTAATTAACCTACTAGTTTATCAAACCGGGTATTTTTTAAAATAAATAACACATTACCGTTGTTGATGAAGCCATCTATGTCATCAGGGCAGAAACTCGGGTCAAGCTAACTCTAGGTCGTCACTAGTTATTACAGCCACAACGTCATACAGGCCACCTATTTGTACAATTTCTCTTCTTACATTTACATTTACATTTAAGTCATTTAGCAGACGCTCTTGTCCAGAGCGACTTACAAATTCTTAACATGCGATTTAAACCGTAACCCTTTCCTTAACAACTAGCCTGCTAACCTTATGCCTAACCCTAACCATAAATTAAGACAAAAGAATATTTAATCTTTACAATTTGTGACCCTTTACAAAAAAAGTACTTCACAGGAGAGGCATTAGAATGTTAAAAAAAAACACGTTTTTAAATCAACATGTGTGAACTTCCATGTGCCTTAATTACAAACTGGTATGTAATCTGTAAATATAGATAAAATGTGAAATCACAAAGTTGTTTAGACACAGAGAAAGTACATAATCTTGCCTAGCCATGATTGGTTGAGACAATGAGAGGGCTGGGACATTCACGAGAAAGAGAGTGCATTCTGTCACTCAAAGCTTCTCTGTCAAATTGCATCTCCTGCTCTCTACTACCGCGGATATTTGAAAGATCCATTGGATTTACTAATATTTTCAACATGCAAAGTGTAGCTACATTTTTCAATACCAGGTTGAAGTTGTTTGAAGCCAAGTGGGAAAGATTATTTTGAAAGTGTTTCAGTCTGCTGTGAATCATCATAATCCATACACCGGTAACAGCATCCTTCGTCCTGCAACAAGCCATTGTTTACAGACGGCTGATTGCGGGACGAACCAACGTTAAGACAGTTAGCTGAGCTGGCTAGTTGCATTCTGCTGTTAATAAGGATTGCTGATGTAATAAGGCATGCATTACATTATAATAACCTTTCTCATGTTTGCCAGTTAGTCATATTTAACTACCCTTTTAAGTTGCCCTTTGCCCTTTGAGCTTAGTGCTTGGACTTGGAAGTCAATGAATGTTATTTCTGGTACGCAAGGTTTTAATGTCTTGTCTAATATTGCCTGCTTTCCTCCTTTATACTGTAGCTTTAATTGTCTGGATCCTGGTGTTGTTGTGGCCAAGGAGCTTTCACTCAGATGGAACCAGGTTCCAGCTGGTGTGCAATGTTGACGTCCCTCCTCCCAGAGATGTGAAAGCATCCCCTGGACTGGACACAACCTGGCAAACATATTTTTGAGATGATCACGAATTTTTGCAATGAAAAGGCCATGGATATGACATGGCAGGACAGAAATATGCTCTCAGGCTAGATTCCTTTGTTTATATCATAACCTGAACCAAAGTTACTCAAAGGATCTTATGATATAGGCCTGGGTCTAGATATTGTTTTTACCTCATCCTTTATGTGTTTGTGTGTTTTAAGTTTTTCCTAATTGTAGGCTACTATCTTTAGCACTTGAAGTTCATAAAGTATTTTATTGTTGAAATCTTTTATTTGTTTTTTTAAGCACTACCTCACTGCTTTAGCAAATGGCCACACGTGTTTCAATGTGAATTCTATAAGAGATGGGTGGGACTAAGGCTTGCACTGTAGCTGTTCAATTATTATACAACAATAGGCTATGTAATACTGTAAATGGTTTGCCTTATTTATTTATTTTTATTTCACCTTTATTTAACGAGGTAGGCTAGTTGAGAACAAGTTCTCATTTGCAACTGCGACCTGGCCAAGATAAAGCATAGCAGTGTGAACAGACAACACAGAGTTACACATGGAGTAAACAATTAACAAGTCAATAACACAATAGAAAAAAAGGGGAGTCTATATACAATGTGTGCAAAAGGCATGAGGAGGTAGGCGAATAATTACAATATTGCAGATTAACACTGGAGTGATAAATGATCAGATGATCGTGTACAGGTATAGATATTGGTGTGCAAAAGAGCAGAAAAGTAAATAAATAAAAACTGTGGGGATGAGGTAGGTGAAAATGGGTGGGCTATTTACCAATAGACTATGTACAGCTGCAGCGATCGGTTAGCTGCTCAGATAGCTGATGTTTGAAGTTGGTGAGGGAGATAAAAGTCTCCAACTTCAGCGATTTTTGCAATTCGTTCCAGTCACAGGCAGCAGAGTACTGGAACGAAAGGCGGCCGAATGAGGTGTTGGCTTTAGGGATGATCAGTGAGATACACCTGCTGGAGCGCGTGCTACGGATGGGTGTTGCCATCGTGACCAGTGAACTGAGATAATGCGGAGCTTTACCTAGCATGGCCTTGTAGATGACCTGGAGCCAGTGGGTCTGGCGATGAATATGTAGCGAGGGCCAGCCGACTAGAGCATACAAGTCGCAGTGGTGGGTAGTATAAGGTGCTTTAGTGACAAAACGGATGGCACTGTGATAAACTGCATCCAGTTTGCTGAGTAGAGTGTTGGAAGCAAGTTTGTAGATGACATCGCCGAAGTCGAGGATCGGTAGCATAGTCAGTTTTACTAGGGTAAGCTTGGCAGCGTGAGTGAAGGAGGCTTTGTTGCGGAATAGAAAGCCGACTCTTGATTTGATTTTCGATTGGAGATGTTTGATATGGGTCTGGAATGAGAGTTTCCAGTCTAGCCAGACACCTAGGTACTTATAGGTGTCCACATATTCAAGGTCGGAACCATCCAGGGTGGTGATGCTAGTCGGGCATGCGGGTGCAGGCAGCGATCGGTTGAAAAGCATGCATTTGGTTTTACTAGCGTTTAAGAGCAGTTGGAGGCCACGGAAGGAGTGTTGTATGGCAACGGTGTATGGTGTAATTTGGTGAGATAATGTTCAGAGAATCCATTTGGGCAATTTGGTGAAAGTATTACTTTTTCTACATATATGTTTCCCAAGGGTTAATGTAGAGCAAGTGTGAAAATCGCAGAAAAATGTTTGAATGTCTTTTTCTCTGGATTATACGTTTGTTAATTTTAATAGCAGCATTACTGCCCCATGTTTCCTCCAACTACAGTGTATGCCATTTTGAAGCTCTGATTCTGTCATTTTGGAACATAACACTGAAATGAGACAGTGGGTCACATATAGCCAATTTTGACTATGTGGCTGTGGTAACTAGTGGAAACCCTTCAAATGAAATGGATTTATAAAACGTATTGCATATTTAGACTAAAGCCATATTCTATTCTATTGTATTCTACTGATGCAATAAAGTGCAAGTCTGAATATAATTGTTTTTCTCCTTAAGATAGACCCATGGTCGGCTATACACACACACATTTCTCTTTGATAGTTGTGCCTCGTAGCATTCATAAATCATTAATTTGGGGTCAAATCCTAACTTCAGATACAGATATGCGTAACAAGAATTATGTCACAAATCCTTTACGGCCATCAATGCCTTATATATACAGTCACATGTATTTTAAGTAAGAGGTGGACAGACAGAGAAATATTTCCGTGATAAGCATTCAAATCAGACAGATCTTCTCAGCTCTTACTCAAATATCTGCTGCTATCGCATGCAAGCTTAACTTTATTTAGATTCCTATTTAATGTGACTATTAAATATATTTTAAGTCAGTGTATATTAAGACAAACATAATTACTTTCACATTTTCAATTACATTTAGAATTGATTAATTTGCACAATTAATTGATTAATGGTGAAGCTGTTAAAACCCCTCTTAAAGTCAACACTGAATTGACTAAATAATGTCAAAAATGGGGTTAAGGCGAGGGTCTTTTAACTGTGTTGGTGCCCTAATTGTGGGCCCAAACCCTTACCATTCACGTTTTATGTTTTGTGTTAGAACACAAAGATTCTTGGCTGTTTCCCCCTGCCTATTTATCATTTCTCTGCACACAGTGGGTCGACCGTTTTACTAATGATGCCAATTAATTGAAAACATTAGTGCATCTCAAAGATGAACATTCTCTGTGCTTTAATGGGAGGAGGGAGGAAGGAGAAGAGGAGGGGGAGGCTGTGCACTGTCTTACAAACGCATGGATCTCAAAGCCCAAATAAGAGGCTAATTGACACCCAGTTTGCCTCACTCTAATTAATAGGGGAAGCAGGTTAAAGACTATGGAGAACTGGAGATACCACGATCAAAGCACCCTGTGTTCCGGGGAAGAGAATAAATGTAGTACTCCATTTGAATGAAAGGAAGTATGCACATAGCTTGTAACTTGTAACACTTCTACTGCTGCAGTCCGATTGCCAAGTAAGGCTTTTAAGCTTGTCTATATTGCTTATACAAGTTTTAGGGTTTTGATGTCAGGGCTCACTTCAGAAATCAATAATGTGCTTTTGGAATCATATTATTGATAAAACACTATTTGAAACAAGGTAATGTCGAAGAATGTTCCTTTCACAAAGGCTGGCTGAAAAAAATGACACCATTTTGCTAGGTGAAGTGTGTGTATAAATGATGAAATTCAGTTATGATTCCTACCTGCATTTTATAAATAAGTCTGCTTGGCCTCAGGATCTTCTAGTCTTTTCCATGAGTATGACTTTCCAGAGTACTGATTATCAGAGAGTTTTCTCATCAGAAACGTGGCACAAAATATCAATTTAATGGGCATGTGAGCATATGCCAAGTCCATATGTCTGCAGTCATGGCCATAAAATACACATGAGGAGAAACTTAGACTTGGCAGGAGAAACCATGACACATGCCTGATGGATGAGGGGAGATGTGAGCACTGCCTTCCAGGCCAAACTCCCGATCAGCCAGGTGCCCATGGAAGGAGTGATGAGGGGGTGAGCAGCCCCTGCCAAGCACGGGATAGTGCTCCCTCTAGTGGTGTGGGGGCTGTGCTTTGGCAAAGTGGGTGGGGTTATATCCTTCCTGTTTGGCCCTGTCCGGGGGTGTCCTCGGATGGGGCCACAGTGTCTCCTGACCCCTCCTGTCTCAGCCTCCAGTATTTATGCTGCAGTAGTTTATGTGTCGGGGGGCTAGGGTCAGTTTGTTATATCTGGAGTACCTCTCCTGTCCTATTCGGTGTCCTGTGTGAATCTAAGTGTGCGTTCTCTAATTCTCTCCTCTCTTTCTTTCTCTCTCTCTCTCGGAGGACCTGAGCCCTAGGACCATGCCCCAGGACTACCTGACATGATGACTCCTTGCTGTCCCCAGTCCACCTGGCCATGCTGCTGCTCCAGTTTCAACTGTTCTGCCTTACTATTATTCGACCATGCTGGTCATTTATGAACATTTGAACATCTTGGCCATGTTCTGTTATAATCTCCACCCAGCACAGCCAGAAGAGGACTGGCCACCCCACATAGCCTGGTTCCTCTCTAGGTTTCTTCCTAGATTTTGGCCTTTCTATGGAGTTTTTCCGAGCCACCGTGCTTCTACACCTGCATTGCTTGCTGTTTGGGATTTTAGGCTGGGTTTCTGTACAGCACTTTGAGATATCAGCTGATGTACGAAGGGCTATATAAATATATTTGATTTGATTTGATTTGGATAGGGGGGGACAACACTGAGTGCACAAAACATTAGCAACACATGCTCTTTCCATGACAGACTGGCCAGGTGAAAGCTATGATCCCTTATTGAAATCAACTTCAATCAGTGTAGACGAATGGGAGAAGACAGGTTAAAGAAGGATTTTTAAGCCTTGAGACAATTCAGACATGGATTGTGTATATGTGTCATTCGGGGGGTGAATGGACAAGACAGAATATTCAAGTTCCTTTGAATGGGGTATGTTAGTAGGTGCCAGGTGCACCGCTGCTGGGTTTTTCACTCTGAACAATTTCCTGTGTGTATCAATAATGGTCCACCACCCAAAGGACATCCAGCCAACTTGACACAACTGTGAGAAGCATTGGGGTCAACATGGGCCACCATCCCTGTAGAATGCTTTCAACACCTTGTAGTCCATGCTCTGACAAATGAAGGCTGTTCTGAGGGCAAAAGGGTGTTCAACTCAATATTAGGAAGGTGTTCCTAATGTTTTGTACATTCAGTGTATATCATGTTAGAGTTTTGTAAGTTATAAATAAATAGGACAATCACTGAAGCTACAGAATCTGGGGATGATAGAAGCGTGATGGGATGCTTGGCTGAGTGGCTACATACTATTATATACTGTAACTATGTAGTTAGATACTTTATATAAATGTATGCATACTGTTAAAACAGCCAGCTGATTCTAGCCATCCCTTCTGGTTAGTTGGTCAGCTTTGTCTCCGATTTAGAAGACCCCCACTTTTGTTAGTGTCTTATTGGTCAATTTATTTGACCATGATTTAACTTGGCAAGTCAGTTAAGAACAAATTTACAATGACAGCATACCCCGGCATACCCCGGCCAAACCCTAACGACGCTGGGCCAATTGTGCACCGCCCTATAGGACTCCCAATCAAGGCCAGATGTGATACAGCCTGGAATCAACCAGTATCTGAAGTGACGCCTCTAGCACTGAGATGCAGTGCCTTAGACCGCTGCGCCACTCGGGAGCCCCAATGATGACCTACCTGTCAAGGTCACGTCAATTACTTATCCATACATCTCCTTCAGCCTATCAGTGGCCTTGATTCCCGGGATTTCTGTTTCAATTGGTCTATGACCCCAGCACACTGTGTGGTCAGAAATGGGCTTTCCCCATCCTGATGAGCGCTACCACAGTTCTCTCCTGCTGAACTTTTTTTTTCTGTGGACTGAATCCCTGTCTGTCTGATGTTTAATTGTGCATGGATCTGAATGTAAGTGCCTTGAGGTCTGTGTCATATTATGTGGAGCAAAGTTTTGTGGTCTATTGTGTATAATTACTGTGTGTGTTAAGCTTGTTAATTATCCTGTGCTCCCTCTAGTTTTAGCACTACTGTTAGCACTACAGTTAGTATTTTTCATTGGACTGCATGAGCATGTTTGCATGACTGTTAGGGATTAGCCGTTTATTGGCATTGTTCATTTTATAGCACTATGCTATTTTCTATTATTACTACATTAATGATATGTACTCATTCTATCTTCTTAAAGAATATGAGTTATAAATGCCTAATGAGTTCATCTGTCCTACCCCATCAGTATTGAAAATATAAGCTTGTTTTACTCCAATTTTTCTGAACAAATTACATGTAAACAAACACTATATAGCCTCACAACACTATCATTTATATATCATTGATGGTCAGTCCTTACATCCATAGCTCTATGAATATGATCGTGGTTACATTTGTCCAGCCACACCACTCAGCTTTTTATAGAAACCGGGGCAGTGAGTACACTTTATTGTTTCAACTGCTTTAAGCTCCCATAGAGAAATCCTGTCACATTTACACCTTCCTGCCTCTTTGTTTGAGTTGGGCTCTGGTAGTCATCCCGCCACTCGACACCAATGTAGCCAACTCCCCAGTCCCCCCACCGAACAGGAACTAGAACATGGGTGAGTTGGTGCTTTGGGAAATGACATGAGGGGATATAACTCAGCAAGGCATCTCATTATGGCTGCACAGCATTTCCTGTGATGTTTGTGCCCAGACTTGGAGAAAGCGTGGGGAAGAGGAAAGGGGAAATTGTAGGAGTGTGGTTCCAGGCTTGTACTGTGCTGCCTACACGGGAGGGAGGCCTCCTATAAAATATTTGTGTGCGAGAGAGAGAGATAGGGAGTCTGAAAGAGAGTGGTGGGGATCTCCTCGGGATTGGAACTGTTTAGCGGATGAAAAAGTGAAAAGCAGATGTGAAGTTAGGTTGAGTCTGGAGCGGCTGGCGCAGAAGGAGGTGCCAAGCAAGGGAGACGGCTGATCAGGGTTTGAGTCGGGTTGAATCCACATGGTAAGCCCTTCCCCTGAGGCTGGCTGTGTTAGAGGACTTGCTCTTGAATGGGTGACAGGGAGGGCCCCCATGCCATTTCATTACGAAAAGTGTATGTCCAGAAGATGGGAAAATAATTATTCCCCAAACCTGATTTATTGGAGAGGCTGAACTCACAGTGGGGAAGTGCTACATAGGTGGAGGTTACAATGTAGCTTCATTCACATCTCTCCCTCCCCTCCTGCTTCATTCTCTAAGGGATGTGTGCATGTGTGTGTGTGTGTGTGTGTGTGATGATTCTCTGAGGAAAATTGTGAGTATGGGGTGTTCTGTCCGGCTTTCACGTCTGCCCAAACGAATGAATGTGAATGTTTGTGTGTAATGGTTGTGTTTGAGTGTGTATGTGTGCACGTCATTAAGCATGTGCATATGGGACTGTGTGTTCAGATATCATAGGCCAAATTAAGTGTTTTTTACAGAACTAGTTATTTCACTAACTAGGAAGAGGCACAGAGAAACTGAGTATCATTGTGCTGATTTAACAGTTAAAAGGAGAATTACATAGAGCCACCAGACACAACCACTTAGGAGACACAAGACACAAATCCTGATTGTGAGGAAACGGAGCGCACCTTCATAGAAATATGTAAATCATCGCACACTCACACACAGTTTCGAGAAAACAGCTGAGGAATGGAAAACGGAGAAAGAATCTCAATTTGAGCTCATGTGCTGTGTTTGGGCCTGGGGGCACTTGCAAAACAATGATGGAGACACAAAGGAATGCCATAGAGATTTGCATTTAACAAACTAATGTCTACTCACCTGTCATGTAATATTAATGTATGGGAAGATGGCTGGTGTTCTCACCTGTTTTAGTGTGGTAATAAGACAACTGTCTCCTTACAGAAAGCCAATTTCCTTCGATATTGGATGAGATGAGTCCCACACTCTCTGGCTGACACAAGACACCACGTCTTCTTAATCCTCCAACCCATGCTGAGGTAATTCCTCCCATTACCACTATTTTACAGTTATCATCGTACTGCTACAGCTAACCATATTCCCATTGGTATTGTCAGTAATAATCGTGTGACAATAATGCTAAATTCCACTGTTAGTTCTGCTGTTAGCCCAAAATGGGAAGTCCACTGGGGTAAGCTCGTCCAGTGCTATTATGTCCAGTGTTCTTATTTCAAATACCATAAATATGCATACACCTGCTGTCTGCAGAAAGAATGGGATGTCAGCTATGAACTTACACATTGCTTTTGAAAAATCTCTTTTGGTTATTGAACTACAATAAGTGAAGTAAGATTTACACCCGGTGACAGTACACTTGATCTGAACTAAAACAGAAATGCATAATTGTGGATATGAATGTAATTATCTTCATGGGGATGTATCCTAAATGGGTACACAAAGGTATACTGTACATATGCAATATCCTCCTTTGCATATTTGGGTATTATTCTACACACTGGCTATTATTTTAACTTCTTGCGTCGAGCCATCCCGAATCCGGGATCGTGAATACAGCCTCAAGCTCATTACCATAACGCAACGTTAACTATTCATGAAAATCGCAAATGAAATGAAATGAATCTATTTGCTCTCAAGCTTAGCCTTTTGTTAACAAAACTGTCATCTCAGATTTTCAAAATATGCTTCTCAACCATAGCAAACTAGCATTTAGCATTTAGCGTTTAGCGTTAGCATTTAGCGTTAGCATTTAGCATTAGCATTTAGCGTTAGCATTAGCAGGCAACATTTTCACAAAAACCAGCAAAAACATTCAATAAATCATTTACCTTTGAAAAACTTTGGATGTTTTCAATGAGGAGACTCTCAGTTAGATAGCAAATGTTCAGTTTTCCTGAAAGATTAGTTGTGCAGGAGAAATCGGTCCGTTTTCTGCGTCATGTTTGGCTACCAAAAAAAAACGAAAATTCATTCATCCAAACGCCAAACTTTCTTCCACATTAACTCCATAATATCGACTGAAACATGGTAAACGTTGTTTAGAATCAATCCTCAAGGTGTTTTTCACATATCTCTTCATGATATATCATTCCTGGAAGTCTCCTCTCTGTCTCAATCACATGGATGAATGCGAGCAGCTTGGAGATTACGCAACAATTTCAACAAAGGACACTGGGCGGACCCCTGGTAAATGTAGTCTCTTATGGCCAATCTTCCAATGATATGCCTACAAATACGTCACAATGCTGCAGACAACTTGGAGAAACGATAGAAAGGGCAGGCTAATTCTTGGCGCTTTCACAGCCATATAAGGAGACAATGGAAAACAGAGCCTCAAAAATCCTGCTCATTTCCTGTTTGAAGTTGCATCTTGGTTTCGCCTGTAAGATCAGTTTTGGGGCACCCACAGATAATATCTTTGCAGTTTTGAAAACGTCAGAGTGTTTTCTTTCCAAAGCTGGCAATTATATGCATAGTCGAGCATCTTTTTGTGACAAAATATTGCGCTTAAAACGGGCACGGTTTTTTTGATCCAATAATGAAATAGCGCCCCCCTAGCTTCAACTGGTTAATGAGCTCTGCTCACAAATTTGGTTGGTCATAGACATCTATGTTTCACAAGTTTGGACATCAAAGTACAGCACAGCAGAGCTCAGTAGAGTACAGTACAGTACATAACAGTATAGTTCAGTACAGTACAGTTCAGTAGAGTTTAGTATTACAGTAGAATAGAGTGAAGTATAGTTCAGTACAATAGAGTGTAAACTCTAGTATGCTCTACTGTGTACTGTACTGAACTCTACAGCACTGAACTGTACTTTTCTTCTTTATTGGACTCTATATTCTATTGTGCTGTGCTGTACTGTACTGAACTATACTCTACTTTTCTTTGCCGTATTATACTGTGCTGTACTGTTCTGTGCTGTCCAAACTGGTGAACCCAACTGTGGTTTGTGACTACTATGATTTTCCATTGTAGCCAATTCAATTGCGGAAATCTAGTTATGGATTTTTTGGAAAGACATGGATGTTGATTAAGGCAGCCCCCGCACCTCTCTGATTCAGAGGGGTTGGGTTAAATGTGGAATACACATTTCAGTTGAATGCAACTGTGCAACTGACTAGGTATCCCTCTTTCCCAATTCTTATAAATTATGTAATGATTCTGCCTCTTTGCAGCAAAATCTGCAGAGCAGGGAAGGTTGTATTGCCCATATAAATAACACTATTGGTTGCAAGAATTCTGTATAATAATTTAAATAGAAAAATGTAGATTTCTTTTTTGAGTCTGGCGTCATTTTGCGTATCTCTTCATAAACCACGTGCCATGGAATCAGTACGTCAAAAATCTCTTCCGAACTATTGTACAATCTATATGGCACGGCTGTCAATTTCTTGAGCCTTAAATGAAACTTGTATACTTTTTTATTTAGCACAAATTTCTTTAACCAATTATGGTCTTTAATGCAGGGCCGACAGACAAGTTCCTTACTTTTTCCCCCTTCCACTTTCCTCTTCCATTTTTGCAGTAATACTGCAATTAGTTATTTTGGGTAGAACAGACATTTCCATGTTTTCATTAGCTGCATGTATGACATAACTCCACCAGTCGTATTTATGATATAATTTATGAAGATTATACCTTTTATTTTATTTGACATTATTTAGATGTTTTTTCATCAATTAGTATATTTGACAACAATATTTGTTGTATTATTTGTTCTGTCTTTTCTAGTGGATTAAATTGAAGTTGCAACCAACTTTCTATTGCTTGTTTTAAAAAGTGATATTTGGGAGATGATTTCCTTTTGAAATAACTGAAAGTGAGAGGTTGTAATGTGAATAAAGGGTAAAAGGCCTTCCTTGAACATAGGGTGAGACATTCTTACTAATTTGCTAGAGAACCAGTTTGGATTTCAGTATAACTTTTGTAGGACTGAAGCCTTTAGTGAGAGGTGTAATGCTCTAATATTTAATAATTTCGTCCCTCCAAATTCATATTCATTATATAAATAGGCCCGATAAATTGTCTACTTGCCGTTCCAAATAAAATATTTTATTTCTCATGTCATTTAAAAAAACTGTTCGCTAGGTGTAGGCAAGACCCTAAGCAAATAGGGCCCAGAAACAAGTTTTTACATACACGACTGGTCAAAAGTTTAGAACCCCTACTCATTCAAGGGTTTTTCTTTATTTCTGCATTGTAGAATAATAGTGAATACATTAACACTATGAAATTATACACATGGAATCATGTAGTAACAAAAGAACTGTTTAGCAAATCAAAATATATAGCCACCCTTGGCCTTGATGACAGCTTTGCACACTCTTGGCATTCTCTAAATCAACCTGCCACCTGGAATTCTTAATGCGTTTGTATCAGAATAAGGTAAGACCCAGAAGCAGACCGTGACGAAGTAATGTTTATTACAGCAACAGAGGCAAAGGTATACAACGGCAGTCAGGCTCAGGGTTCAGGTCAGGCAGAGTGGTCAGGCAGGCAGGTTAAGGGTCAGGACAGGCAATGGTCAAAAACAAGGAGTGCAAGAAAATGAGATGCTGGGAAAAGACAGGAGCTGACAGGACAAACGCTGGCAAGCTTGACAAACAAGATGAACTTGCAACAGACAAACACAAGTACACAGGGGATAATGGGGAAGATAGGCGACACCTGGAGGGTGGAAACAAGCACAAAGACAGGTGAAACAGATCAGAGCGTGACAGTTTGAGCCAATCAGTTGTGTTGTGACAAGGTAGGGGGTGTAAGCAGAAGATAGCCTTATTTGGTAAAAGACCAAGTCCATATTATGGCAAGAACAGATCAAATAAGCAAAGACAAATGACAGCCCATCATTACTTTAAGACATGAAGGTCAGTCAATCAGGAAAATCTGAAGAAGTGCAGTCGCAAAAACCATCAAGTGCTATGATGAAACTGGCTCTTATGAGGACCGCCACAGGAATGGAAGACTCAGAGTTACCTCTGCTGCAGAGGATAAGTTCATTAGTGTTACCAGCCTCAGAAATTGCAGGCTAAATAGATTCGTCACAGAGTTCAAGTAACAGACACATCTCAACATCAAATGTTCAGAGGAGCCTGTGTGAATCAGGCCTTCATGGTCGAATTGCTGTAAAGAAACCACTACTAAAGGACACCAATAATAAGTAGAGACTTACTTGGGCTAAGAAACATAAGCAATTGACATTAGACCGGTGGAAATTATCATTCATTTGTGATTTATTTATAATTCAAGGCACACTAAAGTATTTTGCTTCCTCTATCAAAATATAATTTGGTGCATCATAGGAGACTCCGTCATTTGTAACAAGTTTTAATAAATTATTTTTGGTAGCATTTCTATGTTGAAGATTTAAAAAAAATGTGGTGCATTTTTCCCCATATTCCAATTTCTTTTTGTTTTTACTTATTCTGAGCATCTACCGTACAGTTTTTATTGCTATCTATCTGTTCTGTTAGACCAAATCAAATCAAATCAAATTTATTTATATAGCCCTTCGTACATCAGCTGATATCTCAAAGTGCTGTACAGAAACCCAGCCTAAAACCCCAAACAGCAAACAATGCAGGTGTAAAAGCACGGAAAAAGACCTTCTTTTTCCTTTGTTAGTATGGACTCCTTTGACCTAAATTGCTTTCCATTGTTGCCTATTTTGCGTGTTATTTTGGCATTAATACGTGTCACATATCAGTTTGCAAACAATGTAAAAAAATATATATAACTGAGTTAATAAAGCCGCATACAAACGTTGTCTCTCTTTTGTTTTGAGTAAGGCAGCTCTAAAATGCAGGTGTTTCAGCCTAGCTCAGGGCTTTCTGTGGTTGTGAGGCAAGCCAGCAGAAAATACGATGCATTGCACCGTCATTGGCTCAGTGTTCTGTCACTCATGGGGAAACTACGTCGCCGCGAAATGTGAGTGTATGTTTTGTAGTAAGCTGTTAGTAGCCCATGTGCCTCACGCTAATAATTGTGTGCCTTTTCCCCTCTTAATTAGGCATTGCTGGCAATATATATATTTTGCCCCACCAGGATTGACATGCTAAAATTGCAACTGCATGACATTGATGATTACCTTTAGAGCATGTGGGTGATAGTTTGTAGAGTGATTTCCTATACGGTCTATTGAGGTATTTAAAACTGTATTATAATCTCCCACCATAATAATAGAGTCTTGTATTGCTTGCAGGGTTGATAATTTATTATATATATTTTCAAAGAAGCATGGATCATCATTATGTGGTCCGTAAAGGTTAATGAGCCATATCTGTTTATGGTCCAATAACATTTAAAATCATCTATCTACCTTGTGGATCTGTTAGGACAATTTGCACATTCAGATACATTTTCCACACAACTTCATATAAAATTGTTGAATGGAGTTTCCTGGAAACAATGGACGTTATATTCCTTCTCTTTGAGCCAGGAAAATATTGTTCTTCTTTTCTCATTATCTGCTCAGCCTTTACAATTATAATTGGTTATACTTATTTCACCATTTACCATAATGAGATACAAGTTTAAAATCTATTCATCATCATTTATGTTTGTAAATGTACCATTAAAAAGTACCATAGTGATTGAGTGTCCATATACTGTAGTTGTACCATGATATTTGCATTGCTACTAAGTAACACTCCAATTGTTCTTCACTACTCCACCCACTAAAGCTCCTCCCAAGTTGGGTTGTCATCCTAGTGACCGGCAAACCACCACCTTCCCCCCGGATCCCTAGGCCCCCTGCGAGGCCTGGACCCATCCTTCAAAAAGAGCACACAGTGCCACCCACAGAACAGTAGCAGATCAACTGCTAAAAGTATTTCCAATGCTCTCACCTAAATTGCTTTATATATAGCAATTAATTTCAATTTTTAACAATTACTATGCGTAATAATGTCGGCAGTTTGTGCAAAGGATTGTTACCTATAACCAGGATTGCCATTGCATTACATTACATTTTTGTCTAGCAATTATTATTTTAGTAAACATCTTTACCCCCTTGCAACAGATGTGGGATACATACAAAAAAATATATATATTTTATAGGGCCCTACAGAAGATTGCGTCGTCTTTTCCCCATTTCATTATTTTTCTTTCATAAATGTGTCTGAAATCTAAAATGTGTCTGAAAACTTTAAAAGTCTGTTGATTGGGGTGCAGGGGTCTGTAATTTGCAATTAATGAACGACTCGGGTATCTGATTTGGGTCGAGGTCCTCATTTACATAGTGTAGGAAGAAAGATTCCGTGAGGGCTCTGTGGTGGCGGGCAGGCGGTGTCTTGCATTTGATTTACTCAAAAACATCATGGTCGGCGATGGAGCTGCCATGGACTGCTTCACTCAGTTTACTTCTTCATCTCTCTCATCACACACTTACCTGTAATGAATGCAGAGCGTGAGCCACAGATTTCTATTGCTTTGTCTCAATTGCTTGTTAATGGTGGGGTCATTAGGCCAGGGCTGGCTGTTCACTTCCAGTCTCTGGGGGTGGGTGGTGATGTCGGGCAGCACCGTTGGCAAGTTCTGTGCAGAATGCTGGGCAATGCTTTACTGACATAATACTTCATTACCTGACATAAAGCGTACATAACAACTACTGGAAGCATCCACCAATGAGGAGATACTACCAAGTAGTAAAAGTAGATTTCTAAAATAGCTAAAATCGTTCTGTGATTTGACTAACAGTGTTATGTCAGTTGTTATAACTGTAAGGTCATGAACTCTAATAATATTTTATGAATGATTTCTTTAACTCTTAAGCACACCTGAATAGACTCCAGTGCTACATACTTTTAGTACAACTTAATTAACCATATGTTTCTTAGAGCTTGGTTTTTTCATGGTTATTTTTCTTACAACTTTCACACAACTTTCTAGGAATGGTGCAGTATAGTGTCTTGGTTTTGGAACATTCTCAGCACATTTAAGGAACTTGACAAAAAAATATATATTTTGCGTGGCAATCTAGGGAAACAATTAATATCTTGATTTTTTTTTCTTTCTATTTTTTTTATATAGTTCTGGAAACTACAACATATCTGAATTCAGATATGTTTAAATCACAGAGACATCTCTATCAGAACCCGAGTTCTGAGCTTTAAAAGTTGACTTCAGCCAAAAAAAGTTAAAACTGGGAAAACAGCACTCAAAGAAACCTAATTCCAAGCATCACATCTGGAAGAAACCTGGCACCATCCCTACGGTGAAGCATGGCAACATTATGCTGTGGGGATGTTTTTCAGCAGCAGGGACTGGGAGACTAGTTAGGATCGAGGGACAGATGAACGGAACAAAGTACAGACAGATTCTTGATGAAAACCTGCTCCAGAACGCTCAGAAGCTCAGACTGGGTCAAAGGTTCGCCTTCCAACAGGACAATGACCCTAAGTACACAGATAAGACCAAGCAGGAGTGGTTTCGGGACAAGTCTTTGAATGTCCTTGAGTGTCCCAGCTAGAGCCCGGACTTAAACCCAATCGAATATCTCTGGAAAGATCTGAAATAGCTGTGCAGCAATGCTCCCCATCCAAACTGACAGAGCTTGAGAAGATCTGCAGACAGAAAATAATGGCAGAAACTCCCCAAATACAGGTGTGCCAAGCATTTAACGTAATATTCAAGAAGACTTGAGTCTGTATCGCTGACAAAGGTCCTTCAACAAAGTACTGAGTAAAGGTTATGAACACTTATGTAAATGTAATATTTCGCAAAACCCAGTCTCAACGTCAACAGTGAAGAGGCGACTCCAGGATTCTGGCCTTCTAGGCAGAGTGGCAAAGAAAAAGCCATATCTCAGACTGGCCAATAAAAATAAAAGATTAAGATGGGCAAAAGAACACAGACACTGGACAGAGGAACTCTGCCTTAGAAGGCCAGCATCCCGGAGTCTCCTCTTCACTGTTGACGTTGAGACTGTTTTTTTGTTGGTACTATTTAATGAAACTGACAGTTGAGAACTTCTGAGGCGTCTCTTTCTCAAACTAGACACTCTAATGTACTTTTCCTCTTGCTCAGATGTGCACCTGGGCCTCCCATTCCTCTTTCTATTCTGGTTAGAGCAAGTTTGAGCTGTTCTGTGAAGGGACTAGTTCACAGCGATGTACGAGATCTTCAGTTTCTTGGCAATTTCTAGCGTGGAATATCCTTAATTTCTCAAAACAAGAAAAGACTGACGAGTTTCAGAATAAATTTTGAGCCTGTCATCGAACCCACAAATGCTGATGCTCCAGATACTCAACTAGTCTAAAGAAGGCCAGTTTTATTGCTTCTTTAATTAGAACAAAGGTTTTCAGCTGTGCTAACATCATTGAAAATGGGTTTCTAATGATCAATTAGCCTTTTAAAGTTATAAACTTGGATCTGCTAATACAATGTACAATTGGAACACATAAGTGATGGTTGCTGATAATGGGCCTCTGTACGCCTATGTAGATATTCCATTAACAAAATCAGCCGTTTCCAGCTACAATAGTCATTTACAACATTAACAATGTCTACCCTGTATTTCTGATAAATTGTATGTTATTTTAATGTACAAAAAATGTGCTTTTCTTTCAAAAACAAGGACATTTCTAAGTGACCCCAAACTTTTGAACGGTAGTGCATATCGGACAGCAGCCTCTAGGTGCAGGGTGGCGTAACCAAGTGGAAGCTGGATAGTGATGGCTATATAACAGTCTGATTGCCTTGAAATAGAAGCTGTTTTTCAGTCTTTCTGTCCCAGCTTTGATGCACCTGTACTGACCTCGCCTTCTGGATGATGACGGGGTGAACAGAACATGGCTCGGGTAGTTGATGTCCTTGATGATCTTTTTGGACTTGGAGAACAGGAAAGGGCTGAGCATGCAACCTTGTGGGCCCCTGTGTTGAGGATCAGCAACGTGGAGGTATTGTTTCCTACCTTCACTACCTGGGGGCGGCCTTCAGGAAGTCCAGGACCCAGTTCCACAGGGCGGGGCAGTATTTCATTTTTGGATGAAAAACATTCCCGTTTTAAACAAGATGTTTTCTCATGGAAAGATGCTCGACTATGCATATAATTGACAGCTTTTGAAATAAAACACTCTGACGTTCCAAAACTGCAAAGATATTGTCTGTGAGTGCCACAGAACTAATGCTACAGGCGAAACCAAGATGAAATTTCACACAGGAAGTGAGGCAGATTTGAGGCGCTGTGTTCCAATGTCTCCTTATATGGCTGTGAATGCGCAAGGAGAGAGCCTACACTTTCTGTCGTTTCGCCAAGGTGTTTGCAGCATTGCGATGTATTTGTAGGCATATCATTGGAAAATTTACCACAAGACACTACATTTACCAGGTGTCCGCTCGGTGTCCTCCGTCGAAACTATTGCGTAATCTCCAGGTGCGTGCATGTTTCCATTTTGAACAGAGGAGAAACCAAACTGCCACGAGTGACTTATCATCGAATAGATATGTGAAAAACACCTTGAGGATTGATTCTAAACAACGTTTGCCATGTTTCTGTCGATATTATGGAGTTAATTTGGAAAAAAGTTTGCGTTTTAATGACTGAATTTTCGGGGTTTTTTTCTCAGCCAATGGTGATGAACAAAACGGAGCGATTTCTCCTACACAAATAATATTTTGGGAAAAACTGAACATTTGCTAAAATGCTAAATTGCTAAAATCACAATTTTTGGCTGTGGTGCCTGGCCTTAATTGACTACAGCTCAGTGTTCAACACCATAGTGCCCTCAAAAATCATCACTAAGCTAAGGACCCTGGGACTGAACACCTCCCTCTGCAACTGGATCCTGAACTTCATGACGGGCTGCCCTGAGGTGTTAAGGGTAGGCAACAACACATCTGCCACGCTGATCCTCAACATGGGGTGCCCCCAGGGTTGCGTGCTTAGTCCGCTCCTGTACTCCCTGTTCACTCAAGACTGCATGGCCAAGCACGACTCCAACACCATCATTAAGTTTACCTTCAACACAACGGTGGTAGGCATGATCACTGACAACGATGACACAGCCTTTAGGGAGAAGGTCAGAGACCTAGAAATGTGGGGCCAGGACAACAACCTCTCCCTCAACGTGATCCAGACAAAGGAGATGAAGAAAGTTGTGAAGTGGGCATGACAGTGCCTATTCCCCCTCAGGAGAGTGAAAAGATTTGGCATGAGTCCTCGGATCCTCAAAAGGTTCAACAGTTACACCATCGAGAGCATCACCGCCTGGTATGATAATTGCTTGGCCTCCGACCGCAATGCGCTACAGAGAGTAGTGCGTACGGCCCAGTACATCACTCGGGCCAAGCTTCCTGCCACCCAAGACCTCTATACCAGGTGGTGTTAGAGGAAGGCCCTAAAAATTGCCAAACACAGCATAGCTGTGTTACTGGAGCTCCATGTCTAGGTCCAACAGGCTTCTTAAACAGCTTCTACCCCCAAGCCATAAAACTGCTGAACAACTAATTGAATGGTTACCCGGACTATTTGTATTGAAACCCCACCCTTTTTTTATGCTGCTACTCGCTGTTAATTGTCTATTATCTATGTATAGTCACTTTACCCCTACCTACATGTACATATTACCTCAATTTCCTCGACTAACCTGTACCCCTGAACATTGATACCCCCTGTATATAGCCTCTTTATTGTTGCTCTATGATTCTTTACTTTAGTTTATTTAGTAAATATTTTTCTTACAACTGTATTGTTGGTTAAGGGAGTGTAAGTAATACAGATACAGGTGTTGTATTTGGCGCATGTGACAAATAAAATTCGATTTTATATTATTATCAGGATATTGTTGCGAAAGAGCTCTCATGGTTAGAATTTCACTGTATGGTTTAACACCTGTTGTATCCTGTGCACGTGGTGAATAACATTTGAAACACAAAATATTCCACAAAATACTTTCATATAAATGTTAAATTCAATCATTAGGACATACAACGCCATATCAACACACTACCCAAGTTAGCTAGCTAAAGTTGGATGATATATCGTCATTTTTACAATAACTTTAGTGACTCCCCATTCCGGGTCTGTGAGCGTAATCATCGACTTGACACTAATTAGTATAACGCAACGGACATAAATATTCCATGAAAATATTCCTATTCATGAAAATCACAAGTGAAATATATTGAGACACAGGTTAGCCTTTTGTTAATCCCCCTGTCATCTCAGATTTTCAAAATATGCTTTACAGCCAAAGCTAGACAAGCATTTGTGTAAGTTTATCGATAGCCTAGCATAGCATTTTGTCCAGCTAGCAGCAGCTAACTTGGTCACAGAAATCTGAAAAGCAATCAAATGAAATCGTTTACCTATGATGAGTTTGGGATGTTTTCACTCACGAGACTCCCAGTTAGATAGCCAATGTTCCTTTTTTCCAAAAATATTATTTTTGTAGGCAAAATAGCTCCGTTTGTTCTTCACGTTTGGCTGAGAAATCGCCCAGAAATTGCAGTCACGAAAATTCCCAATTAGCTCCATAATAATGACAGAAACATGGCAAACGTTGTTTATAATAAATCCTCAAGGTGTTTTTCAAATATCTATTCGATAATATATCCACCAGGTCAATTGGTTTTTCAGTAGGACCGATTGGAATAATGGCTACCTCTGTATTTTACGCGAGAATCACTCTGGGAGCCATCAGGTGACCAGTTGCGCAATGTAGCCGCTTACAGGCATTCTCCAACATAAATGCGTAAAACTACATCATGATGCTGTAGACACCTTGGGGAATACGGAGAAAAAGTAATCTGGTTGATAGCCCATTCACTGCTCAATAGGGACGCATTGGAACGCAATGCTTTCAAAACATGAGGCACTTCCGGATTGGATTTTTCTCAGGCTTTCGCCTGCAATATCAGTTCTGTTTTACTCACAGACAATATTTTTACAGTTTTGGAAACTTTAGAGTGTTTTCTATCCTAAGCTGTCAATTATATGCATATTCTAGCATCTTGTCCTGACAAAATATCACGTTTACTACGGGAACGTTATTTTTCCAAAAATGAAAATACTGCCCCCTAGTCACATTAACTAATAGCTAGCTAAGTTTTAGCTTAGCTGGTGGGCTGACTTGGTATAGTATGTCCTAATGATTGCATTTAACATTCATATGAATCTATTTTGTTTCAACATTTATTCTCGACGGGTCTCCTGATTAATGCGAGGCATAGGAGCACGAACCCTGTAAGACCCCAGGGCTTGAGTATAGGATATTACTAGCCTGCTCCCAACTGTTCTTGTAGTCCATGTGGGATTTTAATGATATTAGGAATTTTCGCACGGAACGGATGAAACAGGATTTTGAAGAATTGATTGGGCCTGCTGGATACCAAAAAACGACCTACCATTTCTGGACCTGTGCTCTCGAAGGTAGTGAATGTTTTAGCAGGCTACTAGCACTTCACAACTGGCTATGTGACTACTGCAGGTCCTTGGGTGTAACTTTTACAGACAACTTGGAAACCTTTTGGAATTAGAGGATGCTCTATAAGGAGGATAAGGAGAATGGAATCCACCTAGAGCTGTTGCAGTTGACCGTATTAACACCACACCGGCGGTCACGCGTCATGAAGGCAGTCAAATTGCTTCTCCAAGCTCTGATGCTGCTGATGGTCATTAGTAGCCTACCAATCTTGCCAACTGCCTCGTACTCAGCACTCTATTGTCCCTCTAATCACTCTGATGTCAATGCAAATGTCTTTCGAAAAAATCGAATCAAACACTTCATGAGAGCCCTTGAGCTCATGTTCGCAACCTTTCAATAGGCTATACAATTGAGTGAGAAAACAGAGGGATGGCCTCTACTAAAAAGAGGAGTATCAGCTATCTGTAGGCTAGGCCTATTACATTTATTTCTCAGCTTTCCTAATATTAAGCACATTGCTTATATTTATAAGAGGAGTATAGCCTACTTGGCTGGCATGAAAATAAACCACGGGGAAAAGCATCCTCCATTCGCTAGCATAAGAAACAATGTGTCACGCCTGCTCCCGCTCTCCCTCTCTGGCACTCGAGGGAGCCAGGCTACCATTCATTACGCACACCCATCACCATCATTATGCTCATCAGCACTCATTGGACTCACCTGGACTCCTTCACTTTGTTGATTGCCCCATCTATATCTGTATGTTCCTCCGTTGGTTCCCAGTGTCGGCATTATTGTCATCATCTCGTTTTGTTCCCCCCGATCTAGACGCTGTTCTTGTTTTGTTTGATGCCCATTTTCCATTAAATGTTCACTCCCTGTACTTGCTTCTCGTCTCCAGCATCTGTGATCGGCCGGGAATAGACTACTTTGTGAACAGCCCTAATTGTAGGCTAATCAATACCCAAATGGTGATTCAGTGAAAATAAACATCTCATTGACTTATCAAGACCAGTCCCCATGCTTGTCTCAGAGCAACACGAAACGGTACTGAAATAGTTGATCACACGTGGGTAGGCTATTGCTTCAAATCCTATTATAACAATTGGATATTTTGGGTGTTCCAGTAAGCAACAATTTGTTGCCTTCATTAGCCTACTTTATTCTTAAAAGAACTCCAGCACAGAGAAGAGAAAGGAGCCTTAAATAATTAAACAATAAAGCGATTGAATTCACAAATGCTTTTAAATATTGGCCATCAACCAAAAACACAACATCTACCGTGGTAGAAATGTTATTGAATTAGATCTTTATTTTTGACTGTTTCAAAATGTATATGTTTATTAGGGGCGGCAGGGTAGCCTCGTGGTTAGAGTGTGTGACTAGTAACCGGAAGGTTGCGAGTTCAAACCCCCGAGCTGACAAGGTACAAATCTGTCGTTCTGCCCCTGAACAGGCAGTTAACCCACTGTTCCTAGGCCGTCATTGAAAATAAGAATTTCTTAACTGACTTGCCTGGTTAAATTAATAAAAAATTAGTCTACTGTCCAGTCTGACAAGTAAACATAGCCTACAGTACATAGTAAAGTGCCTACACTTTTGTGACCGCTACAGCCCTGTAATAGCTACTGTAAATTGAACAGTGCAGTGAGATTAACAAGAATTTAAGCTTCCTGCCAATATCAGATCTATGTCCTGGGAAATGTTCTTGTTACTTACAACCTCATGCTAATCACTTTAGCCTATGTTAGCTCAACCCAATTGAGATGGTTTGGGATGAGTTGGACCACAGAGTGAAGGAAAAGCAGCCAACAAGTGCTCAGCATATGTGGGAACTCCTTCAAGACGGTTGGAAAAGCATTCCAGGTGAAGCTGGTTGAGAGAATTGCAAGAGTGTGCAAAGCTGTCATCAAGGCAAAGGGTGGCTGTTTGAAGAATCTCAAATCTTAAATATATTTAGATTTGTTTAACACTTTTTTAAACTGTGTTATTTCATAGTTTTGATGCCTTCACTATTATTTTGCAATGTAAAAAAAATGGTAAAAATAAAGAGAAACCTTTAAATGAGTAGGTGGGTCTAAACTTTGACTGGTACTGCATACTGTATACAGATCATGGTTTAATTTGGAAAATAGTTTTACATTTTCACGGATTATGGTTTCATTTGTGAAATATTTAACATATTTACAGATCATAGTTTTAATAACCAAATATTTATATGTATTCAGAGTTCATAGTTTGATTTGTGAGTTATGTTGATTATATGCACAGATTGTGGTAAATGTAAATGTTTTATTCCGTCCTTTTAATAACACATGTGTAACAAATCATACTGTCAGGTGTCACGAATATTACCGAAGGTGACTCCCCTTCTTGTTCGGGTGGCGCTCGGCGGTCGTCGTCGCTGGTCTACTAGCTATCGCCGATCCGTTGTTCTGTGTTCCTTTAGTTCTGTCTAATTGGTAGCACCTGTTTCTTGTTTGGTTGTTAGGGTAGGGTTATATATAGTCTGTTCAGGCCGCTTCTGTTTCGTGCGGGCTTGTTCGTCTGTTTTGTTGTTTGAGTGTATTTTTGTTTGCATTTGGGTTTCACGCTGTCCGTTTATATTTCTGTTCATTTGTGTTTCCACTTTTGTTCATGTTATGTTTCCGGGACATTAAAGCGTGTTTTTCTTTCCCACATCTTTTGCTCTCTGCGCCTGACTCCACACCTCATCACTCATTTATCGTAACAGAAGCCCCCACCACGATATGGAGTCAGCAGGAGCAGCGACCACTCCTCTTCCCACTATGGAGGAGAGAGTCCATCATCACACGTCCATCCTCCATCGCCTAGGATCAGCGATGGATCAGATGATGGAGAGGATGGATCGTTGAGAGAGGAATGGTCTCCCTACTACCCCACCAACCCTCCCACCAGCAACTCTACCATCTCCCCCATCTGGATCCGGTTCCAGCGCTCTGCTCATGACGCCTCCGAGGAAATACGATGGAGCAGCGACGGGATTCCTGCTTCAATTAGACCTCTACCTGGCCACCGTTCGGCCGGCCCCCTCGGAGGAGGAGAGAGTAGGGGTCCTCATCACATGCCTTACCGGTAGAGCCCTGGAGTGGGCTAATGCGGTCTGGAACGGGCCCGACTCAGCGAGGGACAACTACCTGGAGTTCACCGGTCGTTTCAGGGCCGTGTTCGATCACCCTCCAGAAGGTCGAGCGGCGGGTGAGAGATTGTTCCATCTTAGACAGGGGACGAGGAGCGCGCAGGACTTCGCGCTGGAGTTCCGGACCTTGGCCGCTGGAGCAGGGTGGAACGACAGGGCCCTGATAGACCATTACAGGTGTAGCCTGAGAGAGGACGTCCGTAGGGAGCTGGCCTGTCGGGATACTACACTTAGCCTGGATGGACTGATAGACCTGTCGATCCGGTTGGACCATCTGCTAGCTGCTCGTGGACGTTCTGAAAGGGTCCTGTCAGTTCTACCTCCTGACCCTCCTGTTCCTATCCTGATGGAGGAGATCGGAGATCGGAGGAGGAAGCTCCTCCTGTACCAGTTGTGGCCAGAGAGGGCACATGTCTGGTCGGTGCTGGAGAAATTCATCTGGGAATCGAGAGGGCAGGCAGAACACTCATCGGTCACCCCAGGTGAGTAAGCACCACAGTCTCCCAGAGTTTCCTGTTGGTCACATGTTCCTATTAATTTGTTTTCTTAATTATTCTCCTTCTCTCCAGCATAAGGCACTGGTAGATTCAGGCGCAGCTGCAAACTTTATAGATCGCGGACTCGCTCAGAGGTTGAGGATTCCGTTAGTAAAAGTAGACCCCCCTTTTACCGTGCACTCTTTAGATAGTCGACCATTAGGATCAGGGCTGGTGAAAAAAGCCACAATTTCGTTGGAGATGATTACGCAGGGGAATCACAAGGAGCGAATTAGTTTGTTCCTTATAGATTCACCTGCTCTTTCCAGTTGTACTTGGGATTCCCTGGCTAGCTATTCATAATCCTACGATTTCGTGGAAACGGGGAACTCTACAGGGGTGGTCTGATGAGTGTTCAGGCAGGTGTGTAGGGGTTTCCATCGGTGCGACAACGATGTAGAGTCCAGACCAGGTTTCCACTGTGCGCATTCCAGCTGAGTATGACGATTTGGCTATCGTTTTCAGTAAAAAGAAGGTGACCCAATTACCACCCCATAGGCAGGGGGATTGCGTGATAAACCTCCAGGGTAACACTGCACTCCCCAGGAGTCATGTGTATCCTTTGTCCCAGGAGGAGAAGGTGGCTATGGAAACTTATATCACGAGGCTCCTGGACAGGGGTACATTCGGCCCTCCATGTCACCTGTCTCTTCGAGTTTCTTTTTTGTGAAGAAAAAAGATGGTGGTTTACGTCCGTGTATTGATTATAGAGGTCTAAATTCCATCACAGTGGGTTTTAGTTACCCACTACCTCTCATTGCTATGGCAGTGGAATCATTTCACGGAGCGCAGTTATTCACTAAACTGGATCTCAGGAGTGCTTATAATCTGGTGCGTATTCGGGAGGGAGATGAGTGGAAAACTGCATTTAGCACTACTTCTGGCCATTATGAGGATCTCGTCATGTCATGCGGTTTAAAGAATGCTCCAGCTATATTTCAATCCTTCGTGGATGATATTCTCAGAGACCTGCACGGACAGGGTGTAGTGGTGTATATTGACGATATTTTAATCTACTCCGCTACACGCACTGCGCATGTATCTCTTGTGCGCAAGGTTCTTAGACGACTGCTGGAGCATGACCTGTATGTGAAGGCGGAGAAATGTGAGTTTTCCAAACAATCAGTTTCATTCCTGGGTTATCGCATTTCCAGCTCTGGGTTGGTAATGGAGGGTGACCGCGTAAAGGCCGTGCGTAATTGGCCGACTCCGACCACGGTAAAGGAGGTGCAGTGGTTCTTGGCGTTTGCTAATTACTACCGGAGGTTTATCCAGGGTTTTGGTCAGGTAGCTGCCCCTATTACCTCACTGCTGAAGGGGGGGCCGGTGCGTTTGCTGTGGTCAGCAGAGGCGAACGGAGCTTTTCATAAGTTGAAGGCAATGTTTACTGAGGCGCCGGTGTTGGTGCATCCGGACCCTTCTTTGCCGTTTATAGTAGAGGTGGATGCATCCGAGGCTGGGGTTGGAGTTGTGCTCTCACAGCGTTCGGGTGCGCCACCGAAGCTCCGCCCCTGTGCCTTTTTTTCGAAGAAACTCGGGCCAGCGGAGCGGAATTATGATGTGGGGGATAGGGAGTTGTTGGCTATGGTTAAGGCCCTGAAGGTGTGGAGACACTGGCTTGAGGGGGCTAAGCACCCTTTCCTTATCTGGACTGACCACCGTAACCTGGAGTATATCCGATCAGCTAGGAGACTGAATCCTCGTCAGGCAAGGTGGGCCATGTTTTTCACTAGATTTCGTTTCACAATCTCGTATAGACCAGGTTCCCTCAACAATAAGGCCGACGCGCTGTCAAGACTCTATGACACTGAGGACAGGTCCATCGATCCTACTCCCATCATTCCGGCAGCTAAGCTGGTGGCACCAGTAGTATGGGATGTGGATGCGGACATCGAGCGGGCGCTAAGGGAGGAACCTGCGCCTCCACAGTGTCCGGAGGGTCGTAGGTATGTGCCGCTGGCTGTTCGTGATCAATTGATTCGATGGGCTCATTGTCTACCCTCGTCGGGTCACCCAGGTATTTTTAGGACAGTGGGAGGTCTTGAGAGGAAGTACTGGTGGCCCACTTTGAGGAGGGATGTGCGATTCTATGTTTCCTCCTGTTCGGTGTGCGCCCAGAGTAAGGCTCCTAGACACCTGCCAAGAGGTAAATTACAACCTCTTCCCGTTCCACAACGGCCGTGGACCCATCTATCGGTGGATTTTCTTACTGACCTTCCCCCCTCTCAGGGTAACACAACTATCCTGGTCGTTGTGGATCGGTCCTGCCGTCTTATCCCATTGCCCGGTCTCCCTACGGCCCTACAGACTGCGGAAGCTCTTTTCACCCATGTCTTCCGGCACTACGGGGTGCACGAGGATATAGTTTCTGATCGGGGCCCCCAATTTATCTCCCGTGTTTGGAGGGCATTTATGGAAGGTCTGGGGGTCTCGGTCAGCCTGACCTCAGGGTATCACCCGGAGAGTAATGGGCAGGTGGAGAGAGTTAACCAGGAGTTGGGTAGGTTTCTGCGGTCGTATTGCCAGGACCGGCCAGGGGAGTGGGCGAGATATATTCCCTGGGCAGAAATAGCCCAGAACTCACTAAGCCACTCCTCTACCAACATGTCACCATTTGAGTGCGTGTTGGGGTACCAGCCAGTCCTGGCACCGTGGCATCAGAGCCAGACTGAGGCTCCTGCGGTGGAGGAGTGGGTACAGCGCTCTGAGACCTGGAGGGCGGTCCAAGAGTCATTACGCCAAGCGAGTATAAGGCAGAAGAAGAGCGCTGACCGTCACCGCAGTGAGGCCCCCGTGTTTGCACCTGGGGACAGGGTCTGGCTCTCGACCCGAAACCTGCCCCTCCGCTTGCCCTGCCGGAAGCTGGGTCCGCAGTGTATAGGGCCATTTAAAGTCCTGAGGATAATAAACGCGGTTTGTTATCGATTATTACTTCCTTCGTATTATCGCATTAACCCCTCGTTTCATGTGTCTCTTCTCAGGCCGGTGGTAGCTGGTCCCATGCAGGAAGATGGGGTTCCGGAGGTTCCTCCGCCCCGTCTGGACATCGAGGGTTCCCCGGCATACAAGATACGAGCTATTCTGGACTCGAGACGCCGGGTGAGGGGCTTGCAGTACCTCGTTGACTGGGAGGGGTACGGTCCGGAGGAGAGGTGCTGGGTTCCGGTGAGGGACATTCTAGACCCATCTATGTTGAGTGAATTCCATCGCCTCCGTCCGGATCGCCCAGCGCCTCGGCCCCCGGGTCGTCCCCGAGGCCAGCGTCGGCACGCTGCGGGAGCTGCGCGTCAGGGGGGTACTGTCACGAATATTACCGAAGGTGACTCCCCTTCTAGTTCGGGTGGCGCTCGGCGGTCGTCGTCGCCGGTCTACTAGCTATCGCCGATCCGTTGTTCTGTGTTCCTTTAGTTCTGTCTAATTGGTAGCACCTGTTTCTTGTTTGGTTGTTAGGGTAGGGTTATATATAGTCTGTTCAGCCCGCTTCTGTTTTGTGCGGGCTTGTTCGTCTGTTTTGTTGTTTGAGTGTATTTTTGTTTGCATTTGGGTTTCACGCTGTCCGTTTATATTTCTGTTCATTTGTGTTTCCACTTTTGTTCATGTTATGTTTCCGGGACATTAAAGCGTGTTTTTTTCCCCACATCTTTTGCTCTCTGCGCCTGACTCCACACCTTATCACTCATTTATCGTAACATCAGGCCACTTAAAAGTAATTGTACTCTCCTACATACTCACACATTAAGTAGTTATGTGATAGTTAATCAATAATATTAAAATAAACAATGTTTTGCTAAATATGTATAAAACCTGTTTTTGACATATTTATTTTATGTTGTAAATGTCTGTGGCATGTTGCAATTGGTGATACGTGCATTCAATTCTTGACATGGGAAAATGCAAGAATTCTATTCGGGACCACGTTGCTAACAGAAAGCATAGTAACATGGTCGAATGAATCATAATAAGTAGAAATCAGTCTATTCTTGACATAGTTATGAATATACACTGAATTTACAAAACATTAGGAACACCTGCTCTTTCCATGACATAGACTGACCAGGTGAAAACTATGATCGCTTATGGATGTCTCTGTCTAAATCTACTTCAGTCAGTGTAGATGAAGGGGAGGAGACAAATAATGATTTTTAAGCCTTGAGACAGTTGAAACATAGATTGTGTTTGTGTGCCATTAAGAGGGTGAATGGGCAAGACAAAATATTTAAGTGCCTTTAAAAGGGGTAAGAAGGTAGTTAGCAGGCGCACCATTTTGAGTGTTTCAAGAACTTCAACGCTGCTAGGTTTTTCACACTCAACAGTTTCCCATGTGTATCAAGAATGTTCCACCACCCAAAGGACATCAAGCCAACTTGACACAACTGTGGAAGCATTGGAGTCAACATGGGTCAGCATCCCCGTGGAATGCTTTCGAGCCCTTGTTGAGTCCATGCCCCAACAAATTGAGGCTGTTAAAGAGCAAAAGGGGATGCATCTCAATAATAGGAAGTTGTTCCTAATGTTTTAGTAACACAAAAGAGAAATCGAATGAAATGTTAAAATAAAGCATATTTCAGTGTTTCTTTGAATTTCGGTTGCAACCAGTTACGTCAATCAAACAGGTCAAAACAAAGTAGGCAGGCGCAGAGTGGGTGATCTCTCTCTCTTTCTCTGCCTGAACTGTTGTTGAACTCTCTCTACTTCCTTCATGAGAGAGCTCAGAGCACCGGGTCCACACCAGAGCTGAATGCACTCTGCCCCCAGTGCCGCTCCGTTCACGTTCTGCATTCCCAATTACTTACACAGCCCCAGCCTTGCCCAGGAACAACAGCCCCTCGGAATGCAAGATCACCTCTTAATTCATTCTGGGGTTTTTTCAGTGATCTCCCCTGGCTGTCTCTGACTGCAGCACCATTCCCACCTGTCAACTTTTCAAAGTCTGCAATCTTAAATAAACAAACAAAATCTCACCTAATATTTATGATCCGTGTAAGCTTTTTGGTTTCCTTGCGGAATATGTTGGTTGGTGTTGTGTCCAGTGCGTAGCACCAGCATGTTGTACAATATTCCGTTTGTAAAGTTTCACTAAATAATGTGATTTTGACCACATTATAGCTCAATGATCAACTATCAGCAATTTTATAAAACATTGTGCAATAAATCAACTGTGATTGTTGAAAGGAAAGACAGGATGCCTGGAGTTTATGGTAACAAGCATGTGCTCTGGGTGTCGTTAGAGCTAATACAAATGTATTTATTTATTTATTATGTAACTTTTTGGGCAACCAGACTAAATTCACATGACAATTTGTTTATAGATCTGTCATTCTTCATTGAAAGCAAGTCTAAGACGCTGTATATACACTGCTCAAAAAAATAAAGGGAACACTAAAATAACACATCCTAGATCTGAATGAATGAAATATTCTTATTAAATACTTTTTTCTTTACATAGTTGAATGTGCTGACAACAAAATCACACAAAAATTATCAATACAAATGAAATGTATCAACCCATGGATGTCTGGATTTGGAGTCACACTCAAAATGAAAGTGGAAAACCACACTACAGGCTGATCCAACTTTGATGTAATGTCCTTAAAACAAGTCAAAATGAGGCTCAGTAGTGTGTGTGGCCTCCATGTGCCTGTATTACATTTACATTACATTTAAGTCATTTAGCAGACGCTCTTATCCAGAGCGACTTACAAATTGGTGCATTCACCTTATGACATCCAGTGGAACAGCCACTTTACAATAGTGCATCTAAATCTTTTAGGGGGGTGAGAGGGATTACTTATCCTATCCTAGGTATTCCTTAAAGAGGTGGGGTTTCAGGTGTCTCCGGAAGGTGGTGATTGACTCCGCAGTCCTGGCGTCGTGAGGGGTTTGTTCCACCATTGGGGGCCAGAGCAGCGAACAGTTTTGACTGGGCTGAGCGGGAACTGTACTTCCTCAGTGGTAGGGAGGCGAGCAGGCCAGAGGTGGATGAACGCAGTGCCCTTGTTTGGGTGTAGGGCCTGATCAGAGCCTGGAGGTACTGAGGTGCCGTTCCCCTCACAGCTCCGTAGGCAAGCACCATGGTCTTGTAGCGGATGCGAGCTTCAACTGGAAGCCAGTGGAGAGAGCGGAGGAGCGGGGTGACGTGAGAGAACTTGGGAAGGTTGAACACCAGACGGGCTGCGGCGTTCTGGATGAGTTGTAGGGGTTTAATGGCACAGGCAGGGAGCCCAGCCAACAGCGAGTTGCAGTAATCCAGACGGGAGATGACAAGTGCCTGGATTAGGACCTGCGCCGCTTCCTGTGTGAGGCAGGGTCGTACTCTGCGGATGTTGTAGAGCATGAACCTACAGGAACGGGCCACCGCCTTGATGTTAGTTGAGAACGACAGGGTGTTGTCCAGGATCACGCCAAGGTTCTTAGCGCTCTGGGAGGAGGACACAATGGAGTTGTCAACCGTGATGGCGAGCTCCCTTCAACACCTGGGCATGCTCCTGATGAGGTGGCGGATGATCTCCTGAGGGATCTCCTCCCAGACCTGGACTAAAGCATCCGCCAACTCCTGGACAGTCTGTGGTGCAACGGCGTTGGTGGATGGAGCGAGACATGATGTCCCAGATGTGCTCAATTGGATTCAGGTCTGGGCAACGGGCGTGCCAGTCCATAGCATCAATGCCTTCCTCTTGCAGGAACAGCTGACACACTCCAGCCACATGAGGTCTAGCATTGTCTTGTATTAGGAGGAACCCAGGGCCAACCGCACCAGCATATGGTCTCACAAGGGGTCTGAGGATCTCATCTCGGTACCTAATGGCAGTCAGGCTACCTATGGCGAGCACATGGAGGGCCGTGACACCATGACTGACTCACTGCCAAACCGGTCATGCTGGAGGATGTTGCAGGCAGCAGAACGTTCTCTACGGCGTCTCCAGACTCTGTCACGTCTGTCACATTTATTTATTTTTTTATTTTTTTATTTCACCTTTATTTAACCAGGTAGGCAAGTTGAGAACAAGTTCTCATTTACAATTGCGACCTGGCCAAGATAAAGCAAAGCAGTTTGACAGATACAACGACACAGAGTTACACATGGAGTAAAACAAACATACAGTCAATAATACAGTATAAACAAGTCTATATACAATGTGAGCAAATGAGGTGAGAAGGGAGGTAAAGGCAAAAAAGGCCATGGTGGCAAAGTAAATACAATATAGCAAGTAAAACACTGGAATGGTAGTTTTGCAATGGAAGAATGTGCAAAGTAGAAATAAAAAATAATGGGGTGCAAAGGAGCAAAATAAATAAATAAATTAAATACAGTTGGGAAAGAGGTAGTTGTTTGGGCTAAATTATAGGTGGGCTATGTACAGGTGCAGTAATCTGTGAGCTGCTCTGACAGTTGGTGCTTAAAGCTAGTGAGGGAGATAAGTGTTTCCAGTTTCAGAGATTTTTGTAGTTCGTTCCAGTCATTGGCAGCAGAGAATTGGAAGGAGAGGCGGCCAAAGAAAGAATTGGTTTTGGGGGTGGCTAGAGAGATATACCTGCTGGAGCGTGTGCTACAGGTGGGAGATGCTATGGTGACCAGCGAGCTGAGATAAGGGGGGACTTTACCTAGCAGGGTCTTGTAGATGACATGGAGCCAGTGGGTTTGGCGACGAGTATGAAGCGAGGGCCAGCCAACAAGAGCGTACAGGTCGCAATGGTGGGTAGTATATGGGGCTTTGGTGACAAAACGGATTGCACTGTGATAGACTGCATCCAATTTGTTGAGTAAGGTATTGGAGGCTATTTTGTAAATGACATTGCCCAAGTCGAGGATTGGTAGGATGGTCAGTTTTACAAGGGTATGTTTGGAAGCATGAGTGAAGGATGCTTTGTTGCGAAATAGGAAGCCAATTCTAGATTTAACTTTGGATTGGAGATGTTTGATATGGGTCTGGAAGGAGAGTTTACAGTCTAACCAGACACCTAAGTATTTGTAGTTGTCCACGTATTCTAAGTCAGAGCCGTCCAGAGTAGTGATGTTGGACAGGCGGGCAGGTGCAGGTAGTGATCGGTTGAAGAGCATGCATTTAGTTTTACTTGTATTTAAGAGCAATTGGAGGCCACGGAAGGAGAGTTGTATGGCATTGAAGCTTGCCTGGAGGGTTGTTAACACAGTGTCCAAAGAAGGGCCGGAAGTATACAGAATGGTGTCGTCTGCGTAGAGGTGGATCAGAGACTCACCAGCAGCAAGAGCGACCTCATTGATGTATACAGAGAAGAGAGTCAGTCCAAGAATTGAACCCTGTGGCACCCCCATAGAGACTGCCAGAGGTCTGGACAGCAGACCCTCCGATTTGACACACTGAACTCTATCAGAGAAGTAGTTGGTGAACCAGGCGAGGCAATCATTTGAGAAACCAAGGCTGTCGAGTCTGCCGATGAGGATGTGGTGATTGACAGAGTCGAAAGCCTTGGCCAGATCAATGAATACGGCTGCACAGTAATGTTTCTTATCGATGGCGGTTAAGATATCGTTTAGGACCTTGACCGTGGCTGATGTGCACCCATGACCAGCTCTGAAACCAGATTGCATAGCAGAGAAGGTATGGTGAGATTCTAAATGGTCGGTAATCTGTTTGTTGACTTGGCTTTCGAAGACCTTAGAAAGGCATGGTAGGATAGATATAGGTCTGTAGCAGTTTGGGTCAAGAGTGTCCCCCCCTTTGAAGAGGGGGATGACCGCAGCTGCTTTCCAATCTTTGGGAATCTCAGATGACACGAAAGAGAGTTGAACAGGCTAGTAATAGGGGTGGCAACAATTTCGGCAGATCATTTTAGAAAGGAAGGGTCCAGATTGTCTAGCCCGGCTGATTTGTAGGGGTCCAGATTTTGCAGCTCTTTCAGAACATCAGCTGAATGGATTTGGGAGAAGGAGAAATGGGGAAGGCTTGGGCGAGTTGCTGTTGGGGTTGCAGTGCTGTTGACTGGGGTCGGAGTAGCCAGGTGGAAAGCATGGCCAGCCGTAGAAAAATGCTTGTTGAAATTCTCAATTATGGTGGATTTATCAGTGGTGACAGTGTTTCCTATCTTCAGTGCAGTGGGCAGCTGGGAGGAGGTGTTCTTATTCTCCATGGACTTTACAGTGTCCCAGAACTTTTTTGAGTTAGTGTTGCTGGAAGCAAATTTCTGCTTGAAAAAGCTAGCCTTGGCTTTTCTAACTGCCTGTGTATAATGGTTTCTAGCTTCCCTGAACAGCTGCATATCACAGGGGCTGTTCGATGCTAATGCAGAACGCCATAGGATGTTTTTGTGTTGGTTAAGGGCAGTCATATCTGGGGAGAACCAAGGGCTATATCTGTTCCTGGTTCTAAATTTCTTGAATGGGGCATGTTTATTTAAGATGGTTAGGAAGGCATTTAAAAAAAATATCCAGGCATCCTCTACTGACGGGATGAGATCAATATCCTTCCAGGATACCCCGGCCAGGTCGATTAGAAAGGCCTGCTCGCTGAAGAGATTCAGGGAGCGTTTTACAGTGATGAGTGGAGGTCGTTTGACCGCTGACCCATTACGGATGCAGGCAATGAGGCAGTGATCGCTGAGATCTTGGTTGAAGACAGCAGAGGTGTATTTAGAGGGGAAGTTGGTTAGGATGATATCTATGAGGGTGCCCGTGTTTAAGGCTTTGGGGAGGTACCTGGTAGGTTCATTGATCATTTGTGTGAGATTGAGGGCATCAAGTTTAGATTGTAGGATGGCTGGGGTGTTAAGCATGTTCCAGTTTAGGTCACCTAGCAGCACGAGCTCTGAAGATAGATGGGGGGCAATCAGTTCACATATGGTGTCCAGAGCACAGCTGGGGGCAGAGGGTGGTCTATAGCAGGCGGAAACGGTGAGAGACCTGTTTTTAGAGAGGTGGAGTAGAAGTTCAAATTGTTTGGGTACAGACCTGGATAGTAGGGCAGAACTCTGCAGGCTATCTTTGCAGTAGATTGCCCCCTTTGGCAGTTCTATCTTGTCTGAAAATGTTGTAGTTTGGAATTAAAATTTCTGAATTTTTGGTGGTCTTCCTAAGCCAGGATTCAGACACAGCTAGAACATCCGGGTTGGCAGAGTGTGCTAAAGCAGTGAATAGAACAAACTTAGAGAGGAGGCTTCTAATGTTAACATGCATGAAACCAAGGCTATTACGGTTACAGAAGTCGTCAAAAGAGAGCGCCTGGGGAATAGGAGTGGAGCTAGGCACTGCAGGGCCTGGATTCACCTCTACATCGCCAGACGAACATAGGAGGAGTAGAATAAGGGTGCGGCTAAAAGCAATAAGAATTGGTCGTCTAGAACGTCTGGAACAGAGAGTAAAAGGACGTTTCTGGGGGCGATAAAATAGCATCAAGGTATAATGTACAGACAAAGGTATGGTAGGATGTGAATACAGTGTAGGTAAACCTAGGTATTGAGTGATGAAGAGAGAGATATTGTCTCTAGAAATATCATTGAAACCAGGAGATGTCATTGCATGTGTGGGTCGTGGAACTAATAGTTTGGATAAGGTATAGTGAGCAGGACTAGAGGCTCTACAGTGAAATAAGCCAATAAACACTAACCAGAGCAGCAATGGACAAGACATATTGACATTAAGGAGAGGCATGCTTAGTCGAGTGATCAAAAGGGTCCAGTGAGTGGAGAGGTTGGTTGGGAGTCACAGCGATTTCGACAGCTAGCCAGGCCATCGGTAGCAAGCTAGCATAGGATGGAGGTCTGTTGTTAGCCACCTCTTGTTTTTCCGTCAGTAGATCAGTGGGGTTCCGTGTGGTAGAGGGAGTTAATCCAAATCACACAACAACAACAAAAACAATAGATATAGTTATAGAGGCCCAAGAAGAAAACATAATAATAATAAAAATAAATACATTTTCTGATGTGTGCTCAGTGTGAACCTGCTTTCATCTGTGAAGAGCACAGGGCGCCAGTGGCGAATTTGCCAATCTTGGTGTTCTCTGGCAAATGCCAAACGTCCTGCACGGTGTTGGGCTGTAACCCCCACCTGTGGACGACGGGCGCCGCTCATACCACCCTCATGGAGTCTGTTTCTGACCGTTTGAGCAGACACATGCGCATTTGTGGCCTGCTGGATGTCATTTTGCAGGGCTCTGGCAGTGCTCCTCCTGCTCCTCCTTGCACAAACACGGAGGTAGCGGTCCTGCTGCTGGGTTGTTGCCCTCCTACGGCCTCCTCTACGTCTCCTGATGTACTGGCCTGTTTCCTGGTAGCTCCTCCATGCTCTGGACACTACGCTGACAGACACTGCAAACCTTCTTGCCTTTGTGCCATCCTGGATGAGCTGCACTACCTGAGCCACTTGTGTGGGTTGTAGACTCCGTCTAATGCTACCACCAGAGTGAAAGCACCGCCAGCATTCAAAAGTGACCAAAACATCAGCCAGCAAGCATAGGAACTGAGAAGTGGTCTGTGGTCACCACCTGCAGAACCACTCCTTTATTGGGGGTGTCTTGCTAATTGCCTATAATTTCCACCTGGCTATTCGATTTGCACAACAGCAATCAGTGTTGCTTCCTAAGTGGATTTCACAGAAGTGTGATTGACTTGGAGTTACATTCTGTTATTTAAGTGTTCCCTTTATTTTTTTTAGCAGTGTGTACGTTCTATGTGCAATATTTCTATGCTTCCGAGCTTAAGTTTTGTTTGAGTCTTTTTACATTTGGTTTGGTACACCAGCTTCAAGCAGTTGAAAATACAATATTTTGGGTTATGGAAAAAAAAATGAACAGCGGTTTAGATGGTACAATGATTATCTACTATCTATACTTGTTTTGTCAAAAAAACTGAAATTAAGTGAACTATTCAAATTTTTGTAACCAGGAAATGGTGCAGCAATTTCTGCATAGTGTAAATAAAAGTAGGCAAAATTGTAAGCAAATCAGGTTAGCTCCTTTAAAACTTCTTGTGACTCCTAAACCCACATGGGGGAGCGTAATCATCGCCTGAAACTAATTAGAATAACGCAACGGACATAAATATTCCTATATTGAGACACAGCTTAGCCTTTTGTTAATCACCCTGTCATCTCAGATTTTCAAAATATGCTTTACAGCCAACGCTCGACAAGCATTTGTGTTTATCGATAGCCTAGCATAGCATTATGCCTTGCTAGCAGCAGGCAACCTTGACACGAAAATCAGAAAAGCAATCAAATTCAGATGTTTTCAATCCCAGTTAGATAGCCAAAGTTAATTTTTTCCCAAAATATTATTTTTGTAGGCGAAATAGCTCCGTTTGTTCTTCCCGTTTGGCTGAGAAATCGCCCGGAAATTGCAGTCACGAAAACACCGAAAAATATTCCAAATTAGCTCCATAATATCGACGGAAACATGGCAAACGTTGTTTATAATCAATCCTCAAGGTGTTTTTCAAATACCTATTCGATAATATATCCACCGGGACAATTGGTTTTTCAGTAGGACCGATTGGAATAATGGCTACCTCTGTATTTTACGTGAGAATCACTCTGGGAGCCATCAGGTGACCAGTTGCGCAATGCTTAAGGGTATTCTTCAACATAAATGCGTAAAACTACGTCACAATGCTGTAGACACCTTGGGGAATACGGAGAAAAAGTAATCTGGTTGATAGCCCATTCACTACTCAATAGGGACACATTGGAACGCAGCACTTTCAAAACATAAGGCACTTGTGGATTGGATTTTTCTCCGGCTTTCACCTGCAATATCAGTTCTGTTATACCCACAGACAATATTTTTACAGTTTTGGAAACTTTAGAGGGTTTTCTATCCTAAGCTGTCAATTATATGCATATTCTAGCATCTTGTCCTGACAAAATATCCCGTTTACTACGGGAACATTATTTTTCCAAAAATGAAAATACTGCCCCCTAGTCACAAAAGGTTAAATAGCAAATGTTCCTTTTTTCCAGAAAAATTGTTTTAGTAACCAAAAATAGCTCCGTTAGTTCTTCACGTTTGGCTGAGAAAACGACCGGAAATTGCAGAAATTGCGGTCACGACAAATATTCCAAATTAGCTCCATAATATCGACAGAAACATGGAAAACCTTGTTTATAATAAATCCTCAAGGTGTTTTTCAAATACCTATTCGATAATATATCAACCGGGAGAGAGCTTTTTTCAGTAAGACCGGGTGGAAAAATGGCTACCTCTTGTCTTTTGCAAGAGAAATACACAAAGAGCCATCAGGTGGACACTGACGCAATGTTGTCGCTCAGGCTCATTTTTCAAAATAAAAGCCCGAAACTATGTCTTGTGATACTAGACACATTAAGGAAGCCAAAGAAAAAAGAATCTCGTTGATATCCCATTCATGCTCAATAGGGAAGCATAGGAAGGGACTCTTATTTAGAAACCGCTGCGTTCCTTGATTGGATTTTTCTCATTATTTTGCCTGCAATATCAGTTCTGTTATACTCTCAGACAATATCTTTACAGTTGTGGGAACTTCAGAGTGTTTTCTATCCTAAGCTGTCAATTCTAAGCATATTCTATATTCTGGTCCTGAGAAATAGCCTGTTTACTTTGGGAACGTTATTCCCCCCCCCCCAAAAAAAATGACCCCTAGATTCAACAGGTGAACAACCCTCCAGACGAGCTTCAATGCCATACAACTCTCCTTCCGTGGCCTCCATCTGCTCTTAAATACAAGTAAAACTAAATGCATGCTCTTCAACCAATCGCTGCCTGCACCTGCCTGCCCGCCTGTCCAACATCACTACTCTGGACGGTTCTGACTTAGAATATGTGGACAACTACAAATACCTAGGTGTCTGGTTAGACTGTGAACTCTCCTTCCAGACTCACATCAAACATCTCCAATCCAAAGTTAAATCTAGAATTGGCTTCCCATTTCGCAAGAAAGCATCCTTCACTCATGCTGCCAAACATACCCTCGTAAAACTGACCATCCTACCGATCCTCGACTTCAGCGAGGTCATTTACAAAATAGCCTCCATTACCCTACTCAATAAATTGGATGCAATCTATCACAGTGCCATCCGTTTTGTCACCAAAGCACCATATACTGTACGCTCTCATTGGCTAGCCCTCACTCCATACTCGTCGCCAAACCCACTAGCTCCAGGTCATCTACAAGACCCTGCTAGGTAATGTCCCCCCTTATCTCAGCTCGCTGGTCACCATAGCATCACCCACCTGTAGTATGCGCTCCAGCAGGTATATCTCTCTGGTCACCCCCAAAACCAATTCTTTCTTTGGCCGCCTTTCCTTCCAGTTCTCTGCTGCCAATGACTGGAACGAACTACAAAAATCTCTGAAACAGGAAACACTCTTCTCCCTCACTAGCTTTAAGCACCAGCTGTCAGAGCAGCTCACAGATTACTGCACCTGTACATACCCCATCTATAATTTAGCCCGAACAACTACCTCTTCCCCTACTGTATTTATTTATTTATTTTACTCCTTTGCACCCCATTATTTTTATTTCTACTTTGCACATTCTTCCTCTGCAAATCTACCATTCCAGTGTTTTACTTGCTATATTGTATTTACTTCGCCACCATGGCCTTTTTTGACTTTACCTCCCTTATCTCACCTCATTTGCTCACATCGTATATAGACTTATTTTTCTACTGTATTATTGACTGTATGTTTGTTTTACTCCATGTGTAACTCTGTCTTGTTGTATGTGTCGAACTGCTTTGCTTAATCTTGGCCAGGTCGCAATTGTAAATGAAAACTTGTTCTCAACTTGCCTACCTGGTTAAATAAAGGTGAAATAAAAACATATTTATTAGCCATTACTGAGACTCACTTAGATAATTTATTTGATGATACAGGAGTAGCAATACAAGGATGTAACATTCATAGATAAGACAGGAATGCTTATGGGGTGGGGTTGCTATATACACTACAGTTCAAACGTTTGGGGTCACTTGGAAATTTTTAAAGAAAAGCACTGTTGACGTTGAGACTGAGGGTACTATTTAATTAATGAAGCTGCCAGTTAAGGACTTGTGAGGCGTCTGTTTCTCAATCTAGACATTCTAATGTACCTGTCCTCTTGTTGTGCACCGGGGCCTCCCACTCCTCTTTCTATTCTGGTTAGGGCCAGTTTGCGCTGTTCTGTGAAGGGAGTAGTACACAGCGTAGTGTGAGATCTTCAGTTTCTTGACAATCTCTCGCATGGAATAGCCTTCATTTCTCAGAACAAGAACAGACTCATGAGTTTCAGAAGAAAGTTCTTTGTTTCTGGCTATTTTGAGCCTGTAATCAAACCCACAAATGCTGATTCTCCAGATAATCAACTTGTCTTAAGAATGCAAGTTTTATTGCTTCTTTAATTAGGACAACAGTTTTCAGCTGTGCTAACATAACTGCAAAATGGTTTCCTAATGATCAATTAGCCTTTTAAAATGATAAACTTGGATTAGCTAACACAACGTTCCATTGGAACACAGGAGTGATGGTTGCTGATAATGGGCCTCTGTACGCCTATGTAGATATTCCCCCCAAAAATCATCAGTTTCCAGCTACATCAGTCATTTACAACATTAACAAAGTCTACACTGTATTTCTCATCAATTTGATGTTATTTTAATGGACAAAAAAATTGCTTTTCTTTCAAAAACAAGGACATTTCTAAGTGACCCAAAACCTTTGAACGGTAGTGTATCTTATGGCAAGTGTTATTGAAGTGTTGTGGTTGCAGGTTCACCTGGCACATCTAAAGCCATTTATTTGGGGGTGTTGCTATAGACCACCATGTGCTAACAGTCAGTATCTAAATGATATGTGTGAAATGTTTGATAGTGTATGTGATGTAAACAGAGAGGTCTACTTTCTTGGGAACCTGAATATTGACTGATTTTCATCAAGTTGCCTGCTCAAGAGGAAGCTTCTCACCAGACACCAGTCACCAGTTCCTGTATTCAGGTTATTAATCAACCTACCAGGGTGTTTATAGGGTGTTTATATGCATATAATTGGTAGTACTGTATAGAAAACACTCTAAAGTTTTTAAACCGTTAAAATAATGTATGTGGGTATAACAGAACTGATATGGCAGGTAAAAACCCGAGGAGAATCCATACAGAATATTATTTTTGAGGTCACCACACATTGAAATGTTGTCTATGGGAAATTCAAAGGAAATCCTACCAGATTGCAGTTCCTATGGCTTCCACTAGATGTCAACAGTCTTTAGAAAGGGTTTCAAGCTTGTGTTTTGAAAAATGAACTACTTTCAACTGTAGTGTTGTGGCGCGCGTGGCTGAGGGCACGCACCTCATTATTTATCTCCGGTATTGAACATATTACATTCCGTCTTAAAACTTGTTAATTAAGGCGAGGGGTTCCCCCAGGGAACTCCAACCCCCCTGTTCAGCTGAAAAGGTGGCGCAGGGAATGCAAAAATATTCTTTAGAAATATTTAACCTCCACACATTAACAAGTCCAATACCTCAAATGAAAGATAAACACCTTATTCATCTACCCAGCGTGTCAGAATTTAAAAATGTTTTACAGCGAAAACACAACACATATTTATGTTAGACCACCACCAAACCAAATAAAAAATGTAGCCATTTTTTCCAGCAAAAGATAAAATCACAAAAGCAATATTTAAATCCCCCAGAAAATATACTTCTCTGTTGATATCACATACATTATCAAGCATTTCACACATACTGTATTATCCAGATACTGACTGTTAGCACTTGGTGGTCTTTAACAGCTTCTCACAAGAATGGGCTTTAGGGGAACCTGTAGATTAACCTGTAGACAGAGATGAACCTGTATACATATTACTTCAACAATATTTAACATTAGATCGTCTCTAAGCTTTACAGGAATGTGGTTCTGAATGTAGACGGCAACACCGCCCCCGTTGGCATTTCTGTCTTTTCGGTAGATGTTATAACTATGTATTGCTACCTCTGTATCATCAAATGTATTATCTAAGTGAGTTTCAGAGATAGAATATGAATGTAATCTGTTACAAGCAAGTTATTGACTTCATAGACCTTGTTTCTTCGGCTACATTAATTAATATGGGCTATTTTTAGTACTTTTCTGGGTTGCTTGATTGTTTTTAATGCTTTACTGGGAAGCTTATCAGAGGTGTCCTTACTCATGTTATTTACATTGGAGCTGATAGTGCAGGGTGAGCTGCATAAAGTGGTCTTCCTACTATTGTACACCACCTCAGTGCTAAGTTTAACTCTGGTTTATAGGTTCCTGATTACTGCTTACAATAGCTGTAGGATAAACAGATGTATTTGGTGCAATTAGCTGTCATAAATTGAATTACTTACATTGTGTTTGCCAATGCCCCTAAGATCATGTACATTCGATAAAGCATTATGACTCATTGTCACAATGGTCGGGATTATCTGAGCTGGTCTTGGATCATTTACCAGTCATTGTTTCAACGCAGCCTTGAAAGGTGTGGACAGAGTCCAGGAGCCAAGATGATTTGGATGGACTCCGTCATTTCTGTAGAGCATCTTCTGTTTCCGGAAGGTGTCAAAGTTAACAATATAAGTGACTCCAGCAGAGCTACAGTAGTCTTTTATCCAGATGTGTAATGCCAGCAGTCTGCTGAATCTTTTACACCCGTAGCCCAACGATGGTCCTGGACCTGAAATTATTGGCCATTTTTTGGAGTCTTTTAATACTAAAATCAGTTCTTTAAAATCATTTTTCAAATGTATATGTCCCCCGTTAGCTCTGTGCTATCTAAGCCTAAGTATGTTGATCCTGGTTAGCTCATTGTATATACAGTGGGGCAAAAAAGTATTTTTTTAAATATATATAATATAAAAATATGAATTTATTTGCAAATTATGGTGGAAAATAAGTATTTGGTCAATAACAAAAGTTTATCAATACTTTTATATACCCTTTGTTGGCAATGACAGGGGTCAAACGTTTTCTGTAAGTCTTCACAAGGTTTTCACACACTTTTGCTGGTATTTTGGCCCATTCCTCCATGCTGATCTCCTCTAGAGCAGTGATGTTTTGGGGCTGTTGCTGGGCAACACGGACTTTCAACTCCCTCCAAAGATTTTCTATGGGGTTGAGATCTGGAGACTGGCTAGGCCACTCCAGGACCTTGAAATGCTTCTTATGAAGCCACTCCTTTGTTGCCCGGGCGGTGTGTTTGGGATCATTGTCATGCTGAAAGACCCAGCCACATTTCATCTTCAATGCCCTTGCTGATGGAAGGAGGTTTTCACTCAAAATCTCATGATGCATGGCCCCATTCATTCTTTCCTTTACATGGATCAGTCGTCCTGGTCCCTTTGCAGAAAAACAGCCCCAAAGCATGATGTTTCCACCCCCATGCTTCACAGTAGGCATGGTGTTCTTTGGATGCAGCTAAGCATTCTTTGTCCTCCAAACACGACGAGTTGAGTTTTTCCCAAAAAGTTATATTTTGGTTTCATCTGACCATATGACATTCTCCCAATCTTCTTCTGGATCATCCAAATGCTCTCTTGCAAACTTCATACGGGCCTGGACATGTACTGGCTTAAGCAGGGGGACACGTCTGGCACTGCAGGATTTGAGTCCCTGGCGGCGTAGTGTGTTACTGATGGTAGGCTTTGTTACTTTGGTCCCAGCTCTCTGCATGTCATTCACTAGGTCCCCCCGTGTGGTTCTGGGACTTTTGCTCATCGTTCTTGTGATCATTTTGACCCAAACCAAGCTTTTTGACTCAAACCAAGCTGCTTACCTATTGCAGATTCAGTCTTCCCAGCCTGGTGCAGGTCTACAATTTTGTTTCTGGAGTCCTTTGACAGCTCTTTGGTCTTGGCCATAGTGGAGTTTGGAGTATGACTGTTTGAGGTGGTGGACAGGTGTCTTTTATACTGATAACAAGTTCAAACACCTGCCATTAATATAGGTAACGAGTGGGGGACAGAGGAGCCTCTTAAAGAAGAAGTTACAGCAGTGTCTGTGAGAGCCAGAAATCTTGCTTGTTTGTAGGTGACCAAATACTTATTTTCCACCATAATTTGCAAATAAATTCATAAAAAATCCTAATGTGATTTTCTGGATTTTATTTCTCATTTTGTCTGTCATAGTTGAAGTGCCTATGATGAAAATTACAGGCCTCTCTCATCTTTTTAAGTTGGAGAACTTGCACAATTGGTGGCAGATGAAATACTTTTTTGCCCCACTGTAAGCTTGTGTACGCTGTCCCAGGCTACCTCCATGGTATTTAAACCAGAGTTTGCTGTCCCAGGCTAGCTTCATTGTATTTGAATCAGAGCTTGCCATCCCAGGCTAACTTAATTGTATTTACACAAGAGCTTGCCATTCCAGGCTAGCTCCATTGTATATGGCTGGTGGCCTGTAGTTTGTTTAGGCCCTATAACTTGGGCCTTGCTGTGCATTGTTTGTTTAGGGCCCCTGCTCGGACACAGAGATGCAGATGGTGCAGAGAGCAGCCCTGGAGTGCCTTGCAACACACTCTTGCTGAGTGCAGGGTCATGTTCTCTCCCCGAGTACAAGACAGGAAATCCATTTAATTACCTGTGAAGCAGAAGATGGGGCGTGGGGGCCTGACAGGGCAGGACTGTGTTCCAGGGAGCACTAGAGAGGTGAGACGGAGAGCGAGAGAGAGAAAGAGAGAGGTGGAGAGAGATGGGGGAAAAGTAGTTACCTCTCCAGCTCCCACTCTCTCCTCCTCGCTAGCCTGCCATGTCCTCTCTTTCTCGCTAGCCTCACCTGTCCTCCATCTTGCACTACCCTATGGACTTATCTCATTCTCATACAAACATCCCTTGTCCTTCCCTTTCTCGTGTCTTTCTCTGTTGTTTAGCGCCCGCTATCCTTCTCATGCCTTTTCTCCACTGTGTCCTTTGCAGTCTCTCTCGTCAACCAGTGTCATATTGCCTATTTCCTTTCACTTGACCCACACATTTTTATGTCTGTTCTCATTGTCCTCTCAAAAGTTACCTTAGATCTTCTTCGCCAGACCTTATCCTTGTCTCCTTTTGGATCATCTCTTTCCATTTTCCTAACTGTTTCTTTTAACAGCTATGGAGTAATGCTGCAAGTAAGTGATTGAAAAGATAAATGCTCGGGCCGGCCCTGCTGTTTTGGGCGCACTAAGCAAGATTTGGTTGGGGGCTCCCACCACCTGGCGGGCAAATCATTGTAGTGGGCCTCCTCTTAAGGGTTAATGTCACACGGTCAAGGTTAGTCTTGCACAGATCGGGAGGACCTCAGGAACGTTCCTGAGGTCAAATTGTGTTTCTCACCCTAAAGGTGAGAGGTCACCCAAAAGCAAATTAAATTTAGGGCCAGGCTTAATTCGCTGCACTCAGAGCGAGCTACTGTCAAGCGGGGCATCTTGTTGAACTCGGCACGGCCTTGAGAATATGGAAATGCCATTGCAGGCTCTGTGTGTCTTTAAGCACCGCACTTTGTCACTCCATCCTTGGTGTGTGTGTGTGTGTGTGTGTGTGTGTGTGTGTGTGTGTGTGTGTGTGTGTGTGTGTGTGTGTGTGTGTGTGTGTGTGTGTGTGTGTGTGTGTGTGTGTGTGTGAGCTTTTCTTTGACATCTGTTGGGAGAAATGACTGATTTACAGTTCAAGAGGGTTGCCTAATAACACATATGAAGTTTTGAAAAGATCAGACCTTTTTAACCCTTCGAAACATCAACTATGACACCATTTTAAGGCACTTCCGGTTGACACAGGAAGCTGAAAGTGAACACATATCCTCCTTTGGGTAGGCACTTATAGAATATTGAGTTTTACGTCTTTATGTTAAGAACTGACTTATTTACAGAGGGATAAATGAATGTGTGTTATTTCAGAAAATCACAGAAATCTTGCATAGATCGGAAACACAATTCAAAACAATTTGTCTGAACACGCTGCAACTGGATCTGTAACTTAAAAAAAAAAAAAAATTTGAACATCACCAATTTCACATTGTACAATTTATCTTAAATTACAATAGATAAATGGCTGGTTCTTTTTTTATTGACAACGTAGGTTAATTTACTTTGTCGTGAAGCGGAAAAATTATTGCTCTATTTTCCATTTTGACCTTTAATCCCAGAAAAATGGCCATAACTCAAAAACCGTTGAGGCCTGGATGCCATCTTGTTCGGGACCAACTGTTTACACACACTTAGGTTGGAGTCATTTTGTGCCCAGTCCCGTTCCATGGCTGGAGTCTTCCTCTGTGCCAGTGCCCATTCCAGACACGGCGCCCAGTCCAGCTCCATGGCAGGAGCTTCCCTCCGCGCCGGTGCCCAGTCCAGGCATGGCGTCCAACCCAGATCCATGGCCGGAGCCCTCCTTGGCGCCGATGCCCAGTCCAGGCACGGCATTCAGCCCAGATCCGGGGACTGGTCGGGGCTACAACCTGCATCGGAGCCGCCACCGCCACTAATCACCCCCCTAACCTCCAGTCTGACTCCCCATTTGGTTTCAGGTTTTGCGGCCGGAGTCGGCACCTTTGGGAGGTGGAGGTACTGTCACGCCCTGACCATAGAGAGCTCTTAGTTCTCTATGGTGTAGTAGGTCAGGGCATGACTAGGGGGTGATCTAGTATAGATATTTCTATGTGGGTGCTAATATGGTTGCTAATGAGAGGCAGCTGTTTATCGTTGCCTCTGATTGGGGATCATATTTTGGTAGGTTGTTATTTTGTGTTTTCTGCATGTGCACTACGTAGTCACATTTCGTTGTAAGTTTATTTGATATATTGTTATGTTTTGCTAAGTTTCACTTTATAATAAACATGTGGAACTCAACATCCGCTGCGCCTTGGTCTGTCTCTCCTGACGTTCGTGACAGAATATCCCATCAACCTAGGACCAAGCAGCTTGAACATGAGGTGAGGCAGTTTTGGACTTGGAAGAACACGAGAGGATGCAAAACCCATCCTTGGCGGCAGACAGAAAGAAAAAATGGAGGACAGCGACGATGCCAGGGTTCACATCCACAGAAAGCCCAAGGACAATACCAATATTTTTTGGGGGCGGGCACGAGGGGTGGTCGGCGGAGCTAGCGGTCGAGCAGCGGAGAGTGCCAGAGCCTGTGAGGAAGTCGCTAGAGGAATTTTATGAGAGATACCAGAGAGAGGTTCTGCAGCGCAGAGTATGCTGCAGCACAGGCGCTAAAGAGGGCCTTGTCAGCCCGGTATCATCTGTGCTAGCTCCACCCACCAGGCCGCCTACCCAGCCCGGTACATCCTGTGCCTGCTCCCTGCACTCAGCTCGAAGAGCCAGAGACTGTCAGGGAGGCAATGGGGCAGTTGGGAGAGAGAGAGATGAGAGAGATGTTGTGCAAGTGTGTTCTGCTCAACATCCGACCAGAGGATCCGGTTAGCAGTCTGGTGCAACTTGGGCCGGCTCCACGCTTTCTGGCCTCCAGAGTGCCTCCCCAGTCTGGTGCATCCTGTGTCTCCTCCTCGCACTCGCCCTGAAGTACGTGTCCCCGGACCGATATGTCCTGTGCCTCCTCCCCGCATTCGCCCTGCATGTCACCAGTCCGGTACCACCTGTGCTAGCTCCACACTCCAGGACTCCAGTGCACCTCCCCAGTCCGGTATGTCCTATTCCTGCTCGCCGCACTCAGCCTGAAGTGCGTGTCACCAGTCCGGTGCCACCTGTGCTGGCTCCACGTACCAGGCCTCCAGTGCGCCTTCCCAGTCCAGAGCTTCCGGCGATGGTTCATAGTCCAGAGCTTCCGGTGACAGTTCATAGTCCAGAGCTCCCAGCGATGGTTCACAGTCCAGAACCTCCTGCGACGGTCCACAGTCCGGAACCTCCTGCGACGGTCCACAGTCCGGAACCTCCTGCGACGGTCCACAGTCCGGAACCTCCTGCGATGGTCCACAGTCTGGAACCTCCTGCAATGGTCCACAGTCCGGAACCTCCTGCGATGATCCACTCCTCAGGAGTTCTCCTCTGCAACAGTGCCCAGTCCAGACACGGCAACCAGTCCCGCTCCCATGGCTGGAATCTTCCTATGCACCAGTGCCCAGTCCAGACACGGCGCTCAGTCCCGCTCGATGGCAGGATCCTTCCTCTGCGCCGGTGCCCAGTCCAGGCACAGCGTCCAACCCAGCTCCATGGCCGGACCACTCCTTGGCGCCAATGCCCAGTCCAGGCATGGCGTTCAGCCCGGGGCCATGGCCGGATTCGGGGTCTGGGCAGGGGGTACGACCTGCACCGGAGCCGCCACCGCCACTAACCCCTTTCCCTCCCCATTTGGTTTCAGCTTCTGGGTGGAGGTGGGGGGGTGACTAGGGCGTGATCTAGTATAGATATTTCTATGTGGGTGCTAATATGGTTCCCAATTAGAGGCAGCTGTTTATCGATGCCTCTGATTGGTGGATCATATTTTGGTAGATTGTTTCCCCACCTGCATTTGTGGGATATTATTTTTTGTTTTGTGCATGTGCATCGTTGTTAGCGAAACAAAACAATAAATCAAATAAACTAAGTTTCACTTTATAATAAATATGTCGAACTCAACATCCGCTGCGCCTTGGTCAGTCTCTCCTCACGTTCATGACACTTTGTGACATCAGCTGATGTAAGAAGGGCTTTATAAATACATTTGATTGAATTTGATTGGTTGATCTTGTCTCCTCTTATTAACTTTAGGATACATTTTCTGGCTTGCACAAACAACCCATCGTCGGATTACTTTCGATTTCTAGAAAGTGTTTTACTCAATTATTTTGATCAATGGTGAGCTCACCTGTGATGTGATTCATTACAAATAGTATTTGCTATTATTCAATTCATATTGTAGTTTCTGTCAACTGAGAGTTATAAACATATGATGGCTTGTGTTATGTCAATCTTTCCTCAGTTAGCGCTAGGACAAATGTAGCCTACATTTTCTGGTTTGGATGATTGTGTTATGCTATAGTTACGTCTGTGAATGTCTGAACATTGTATCCAAAAATAAACTGACCACATTCTGGACATAACTTTGTAAGGACCATGTTTGTGCAAAATGTTTCTGTGAAAAAAAGTGTTGCCAGCTCAAATGCTGAATGTTGCGTCAATCAAAAATGGACGTTCTAATCAAGCGTTCTAATCACACCGGTTTGATTGTACACAACAGGGAGCACTATAGAATGGTCACACTCGTTTGTTGATACATGTGAAAAGGTTAAAGAGATAATCCAGTCGGATTGTATTATGGGTATTTGCTATTCATGGAGATATAAGCCTACTTTCAACTTCAACCCTGAATAAATCTGTCACTATATTAATAAAACATCATCATCATTAAAACATCATCATAATAATTTGTTGTCAGGAGCACTTCTTATTTGCAGGTAGTCATCCATCATGGAGATGAGCCTTGTGTCATAGACTGGGTAGTTTATGGGTATTTTTTTATGTGTAACACACGTTAATATATTCAGTCACATGCGTACAAGGCAAGCAACACATTAAATGGCATTGTAATAGGGTTGAAGGATGGCATCAGCATAGAAATGCACACACACACACACACACACACGTTATGCTCTATTTAGATGTTCACTGTTGAAAAAGGCAGAGGAGTGCCCCTCGCTACACTTAAGGCGAGCAACAGAGTCTTAAATATGATGCATACAGCCGCAGAATGCCAATGGAGGAGTGGTGTGACCTAAGAGAACGGTTTAACAACAGATATACTGCTGTAGGAGTTGTGGTAGGGTTCAAGAGCAGTGAGGTTGACTCAGAATGGATAGGCCTGTGGAAACAGTGGGAATAAAATACAAATATTGAGTCAACTGCGCTAAACACACCAAAACAAGACCAATACCATGTTACTTATCAATATTATCAAGATATTAATTAATTACGTCACTCAATAAAAGAAGGCAAGAGTGCCACATGGTGGAAACCAAGCCAATAGCACCTGGTTGCAATTCTTAATGATGTGTTAACTTCTTCCCTGTGTGTTTGTGAATCGGTGCATGTAGTGTTTCTGCACTTTAATGTGCCATCATCAGTTTTACATTTTAATAATAACATTGATCAACTTGTCACCGGATTACTTTAAATCGGTCATTTCATGCTTCATTTTTTTCTCAGAACAATACCTTACCCTAGGTAGCCTACATATTTTAATAACTTGGTTTACCATCTATTACATAGATTACTTCGTTTGAACCATTATCATAACATACAGTTGAAGTTGGAGTCATTAAAACTCATTTTTCAACCCCTCCACAAATGTATTGTTAACAAAACTATAGTATTGGCATGTCAGTTAGGACATCTACTTTGTTCATGACAATTTTTCCAACAATTGTTTACAGACAGATTATTTCACTTATAATTCACTGTATCACAATTCCAGTGGGTCAGAAGTTTACATACACTAAGAAGATGATGTCATGGCTTTAGAAGCTTCTGATAGGCTAATTGACATAATTTGAGTCAATTGGAGGTGTACCTGTGGATGTATTTCAGGTCTACCTTCAAACTCAGTGCCCCTTTGCTTGACATCATGGGAAAATCAGCCAAGACCACAGAAATAAAATTGTAGACCTCCACAAGTCTGCCTCATCCTTGGGAGCAAATTCCAAACGCCTGAAGGTACCACGTTCATCTGTACAAACAATAGTACGCAAGCATAAACACCATGGGACCATGCAGCCGTCATACCTCTAAGGAAGGAGACGCATTCTGTCTCCTAGAGATGAATGTACTTTGGTGCGAAAAGTGCAAATCAATCCTAGAACTACAGAAAATGACCTTGTGAAGATGCTGGAGGAAACAGGTACAAAAGTGTCTATATCCATAGTAAAAAAAAGAGTCCGATATCGACATAACCTGAAAGGCCGCTCAGCAAGGAACAAGCCACTACACCAAAACCGCCATAAAAAAGCCAGACTACGGTTTGCAACTGCACATGAGGACAAAGATCGTACTTTTTGGAGAAATGTCCTCTGGTCTGATAGAACTGTTTGGCCATAATGACCATCGTTATGTTTGGAGGAAAAAGATGGAGGCTTGCAAGACTAATAACACCATCCCAACCGTGAAGCACGGAGGTGGCAGCATAATGTTGTGGGGTGCTTTGCTGCAGGAGGGACTGGTGCACTCCACAACATGGCGGATATATGTATGGCTTGTTGGCTTGTTTTGGTCTCTGAGCGCTGTACTCAGAGTATTGCATGGTTTGCTTTTCGGTAAAGCTTTTTTGAAATCTGACACAGCGGTAGCATTAAATTGAGGGAAGGCATGCAATGGAACAGGGAGCTTTCAAAATAAGAGGCACTTCCTAGGTGGATTTTCCTCATGTTTTCGCCTGCAATATCAGTTCTGTTATACTCACAGACATTATTTTGACAGTTTTGGAAACTTTAGAGTGTTTTCTATCCTAATGTGCATATTCTAGCTTCTGGGCCTGAGAAATAGGCAGTTTACCTTCTTGACGCACACATCCCTTTAGCGGGATCATTTTCATCAACACCCGCTGAAATATAGCGCGCCAAATTCAAATTAAATTACTAAAAACATTTAGCAATATAGCAAAACACAGCTTAGCTTGTTGTTGATCGACCTGGCATGTCAGATTTCAATACAGCGTTTCGACGAAAGCATTACAAGCGTTTATGTAAAAACAACTCTCTCAGTAGACAAAATATTACAAACACTAGCAGCCAAGTAGATTGGTAACAAAAGTCAGAAAAACAATAGATTAAATCGCTTACCTTTGATGATCTTCGGATGTTTTCACTCACGGGACTCCCAGTTACACAATAAATGTTCCTTTTGTTCCATAAAGATTATTTTTATATCCAAAATACCTCCATTTGTTTGGCGCGTTATGTTCAGAAATCCACAGGCTCAAGTGGTCACGACATTGCAGATGAAAATTCCAAATAGTACCAGTAATGTCCACAGACACATGTCAAAAGTTTTTTGTAATCAATCCTCAGGTTGTTTTTAGAATATATAATTGATTATATATATATATATATATATATATATATTTTTTTTAACCTTTATTTAACCAGGCAATTCATTTAAGAACAAATTCTTATTTTCAATGACGGCCTGTTCAGGGGCAGAACAGACCTTGTCAGCTCGGGGGTTTGAACTTGCAACTTTCTGGTTACTAGTCCAACACTCTAACCACTAGGCTACCCTGCCGCCCCGACTGGGACTGTCGCTTTTTCAATAGGAGAGGGAGAGACAATGGCTGCCCCACTGTTGTGCAAGCAAAACTCTGCGAACACCCAGCAATTCACTGACGCGATGTTATCTTTCTCGCAAATTTTTCAAAATAAAAGCCTGAAACTATGTCTAAAGACTGTTGACACCTTGAGGAAGCCATAGGAAAAGGAATCTGGTTGATATCCCTTTAAATGGAGGCAAGGCATCCAATGGAACAGAGAGCTTTCAGGAACAACAGCACTTCCTGGTTTTATTTTCCTCAGGTTTTCACCTGCAATATCAGTTCTGTTATACTCACAGACAATATGTTGACAGTTTTGGAACTTTTAGAGTGTTTCCTATCATAATCTGACAATTATATGCATATTCTAGACCTGAGAAATAGGCCGTTTCAAATGGGGACGTTTTTTGGCCAAAATCAAAAATCCTGCCCCCTCTACACTCAAGAAGTTAATTTGGGTAAGTTTTTCATCCAAACATCAGAATACTGCCCCCTACACTCAAAAGGTTAACGGGATCTCAGCCGTAAGAACTTTTAACATATAGATCATGCTCCAACAGTCTTCTCAGCACAGACCTGACTAACAAGACATGCTGGACGCGATCAGCAGAAGAGACCAAAATGTCGTCTATATAGACCACTATGCCCCGTCCCAGCATGTCCCGAAACACTTTGTTGACAAAGGCCTGGAAGACTGAAGGAGCATTAGACAGGCCAAAGGGCATTACGAGATACTCAGACAACAGGTCAATGGCACAGTCCCAGGGGCGATGGGCAGGCGTGTAGCCTGGGTCTTTGACAAAACCCGGGGCAGATCCTGGTACTCAACTCAACCAGGTGAGACCTAAAACAATGGGGTGTGTGGGGGTGTCTATAATCAAGAAAGTGATCTGTTCTGATTGATTGTCATGGGTCAGCAAAGAAACAGGAAGAGTAATGTGATGTACAAGCCCTGTCACTATAGGACAATTATCCAGTGCACAAGCTGAAATGGGTGACTGTAGGGGAACAAAAGGAATGTGTAATGCAGTGGCCAGTGTGCTCTAAAAGATTCCCGGCATCTCCGGAATCATTCAGATCTAACGTGAGTGAAGGGCTAGGGTACTTAGGGAATTTAATGGGAAAACACACTGGTTGATTTGACAGACAAGGAGAGGAGACATTGCCTTTTACCTGGGTTGGCGCAAGGGAATTCCATGGCTTATCACCTCCTCGCGGATAAAGAGCAGGTCAGGGAGAAAACACCCCTTTCTCCACAATAGAAGCAGAGGCCCAGATTCCTCCTTCTCCTATGCTCTGCCTCGGGCAAACAGGCCGAGCCCACCTCCAGCAGGGAAAAGCCATGGGCTCTGAATTCCATGCAGGTCTTCTTCGGGAACCGCAGGAGGTTGTCCAACCGGATCGCCATGTTGATGATCTGGTTGAATGACAGGTTGTCATCACGGCAGGCCAACTCCAGCTGTAACTCCTCCCGCAGTGGAAAACGGTGACCAGAGCCAACACGTTCCATCCGGTGGAGGCTGCGATGGTCCGGAACTCCAGGGGTGAACTCCAAGACGGCCCTACATCCCTGGCGTAGTCGAAGTAGACGCTCACCCTCCTCTCGGACCTCCACAGGATGATCAAACACCGAGCAGAAGTGTTCGAAGGACTCGACCTCAGGTCCACCCGCACCCCAGTCCAGAGCCCGTCCGGTCAGTGTCGAGATGACGGTGGCAACCCTGTCTCCTCCGGAAACAGCCCCAGTGTAGTGAGCGAGGTACTTTCCCTACAATGGTTGCCAGCTCGGCTTTTCCTGCTGTCTCCATTTTGCGGTTCCGTCATGCTGGTATAAAGGATTTGGAGACAAAACAAACACGTATACAAAAACACTGGGATGTACCCAAACATAAGAGCGAGGGTATGTTGAATGACACGGAACGATACCCGTAATACACAATATATAAAGCACGCAGCATAACAGCTGCACCAACGCATAGGTACTCACACGACCAACGGACATGGGAACAATAAAACCTACAAAGCCAGAGGGAACAGAGGGCACATACAGTGGGGAGAACAAGTATTTGATACACTGCCGATTTTGCAGGTTTTCCTACTTACAAAGCATGTAGAGGTCTGTAATTTTTTATCATAGGTACACTTCAACTGTGAGAGATGGAATCTAAAACAAAATCCAGAAAATCACTTTGTATGATTTTTAAGTAATTAATGAGCATTTTATTGCATGACATAAATATTTGATCACCTACCAACCAGTAAGAATTCTGGCTCTCACAGACCTGTTAGTTTTTCTTTAAGAAGCCCTCCTGTTCTCCACTCATTACCTGTATTAACTGCACCTGTTTGAATTCATTACCTGCATTAAAGACACCTGTCCACACACTCAATCAAACAGACTCCAACCTCTCCACAATGGCCAAGACCAGAGAGCTGTGTAAGGACATCAGGGATAAAATTGTAGACCTGCACAAGGCTGGGATGGGCTACAGGACAACTGTTGGCGCAATTATTAGAAAATCAAAGAAGTTCAAGATGACGGTCAATCACCCTCGGTCTGGGGCTCCATGCAAGATCTCACCTCGTGGGGCATCAATGATCATGAGGAAGGTGAGGGATCAGCCCAGAACTACACGGCGGGACCTGGTCAATGACCTGAAGAGAGCTGGGACCACAGTCTCAAAGAAAACCATTAGTAACATACTACGCCGTCATGGATTAAAATCCTGAAGCGTACGCAAGGTCCCCCTGCTCAAGCCAGCCCATGTACAGGCCCGTCTGAAGTTTGCCAATTACCATCTGGATGATCCAGAGGAGGAATGGGAGAAGGTCGTGTGGTCTGATGAGACAAAAATATAGCTTTTTGGTCTAAACTCCACTCGCCGTGTTTGGATGAAGAAGAAGGATGAGTACAACCCCAAGAACACCATCCCAACCGTGAAGCATGGAGGTGGAAACATCATTCTTTGGGGATGCTTTTCTGCAAAGGGGACAGGACGACTGCACCGTATTGAGGGGAGAATGGATGGGGCCATGTATCGCGAGATCTTGGCCAACAACCTCCTTCCCTCAGTAAGAGCATTGAAGATGAGTCGTGGCTGGGTCTTCCAGCATGACAAGGACCCGAAACACACAGCCAGGGCAACTAAGGAGTGGCTCCGTAAGAAGCATCTCAAGGTCCTGGAGTGGCCTAGCCAATCTCCAGACCTGAACCCAATAGAAAATCTTTGGAGGGAGCTGAAAGTCCGTATTGCCCAGCGACAGCCCCGAAACCTGAAGGATCTGGAGAAGGTCTGTATGGAGGAGTGGGCCAAAATCCCTGCTGCAGTGTGTGCAAACCTGGTCAAGAACTAAAGGAAACGTATGATCTCTGTAATTGCAAACAAAGGTCTCTGAACCAAATATTAGGTTCTGCTTTTCTGATGTATCAAATACTTATGCCATGCAATAAAATGCAACGAAGTACTTAAAAATCATACAATGTGATTTTCTGGATTTTTGTTTTAGATTCCGTCTCTCACAGTTGAAGTGTACCTATGATAAAAATGACAGACAGGAAAACCTGCAAAATCGGCAGTGTATCATATACTTGTTCTCCCCACTGTACATAACATACTAATCAGGGGAATTGGGAACCAGGTGTGTGTAATCAGACAAGACAGTCTGGGGTTGAAGATAATGAATCCCGTTCAGTGTAGCATAGAAAGCCGGTGACCTTTGCCCCCCAAACCTTGTGTTGTGACAAGGTAGGGATGGTATACAGAAGATAGCTATTTGGTGAAATATCAAGTCCATATTATGGCAAGAACAGCTCAAATAAGCAAAGAGAAACAGTCCATCATTACTTTAAGACACTGTCAGTCAATCCGGAAAATGTCAAGAACTTTGAAAGTTTCTTCAAGGCCTGTCGCAAAAACCAAGTGCTATGATGAAACTGACTCTCATAAGGACCACCACAGGAAAGGAAGACCCAGAGTTACATCTGCTGCAGAGGATAAGTTCATTAGAGTTAGCAGTTTCAGTTGTGAAATATTTTTACGTAGTTACGAATCAAGGTTATATTGTAATTGAATTTTCACAGATCGTAGTTTTATTTGTTATGTTGAATAAACACACGGATCGTGGTAGACATATTAATAGAATAAAGAAACAATTCTCACTCAATACAATTACTATGACCAGTTGTTGGCAGCTGTCAAATGTCTAAAACAAACCGGGGAATTTTGAAAATCATAAAACAATGTCAATGGAGAATCGTTATTTCCAAGCCATTATTTCCACAGAATCATTTGAATGTTAGTATAGTCTCATCTCTAGAAGTAAAGTCCTGAGACAGAAGAGATTTCTTTATTTCGTTTAATTTTGTATTATTTGTGTACCTGTTTGACATTTTACTGCATTGTTAGGAGCTACAAGTATAAGCATTTCACTGCACCCGCTGTAACATCTGCAAAACTGTGCACGTGACCAGTAAACTTTGATTTGAGATGTACAAATGTCTACACATGTAACGCGATTCATCTTCCTCTGACGAGGAGTGTAAAAGATCGAACCAATGTGCAGCGTGGTAAGTGTTCTTAATTTTTAATGAAAAGTCACTGAACACGAAAATACAAAATAACAAAGTGAAAGACAGAAACAAAAAATGAAACAGTTCTGTATGTAGGAAACACAGACACAGAAAACAATCACCCACCACTCAAGTGGGAAAAACAGGCTGCCTAAGTATGGTTCTCAATCAGAGACAACGATTGACAGCTGCCTCTGATTCAGAACCATACCAGGCCAAACAGATAGAAAACCAAAACTAGAACAACACATAGAATACCCACCCCAACTCACGCCCCGACCAACCTAAAATATAAACAAAACCGAGGAACTAAGGTCAGGACGTGACAACATAAGTTGAAATACCTAAATGATTTTGAAATCTTGTTAGTTTGTAATGTATACAGTAAACACTTTCAGCCAAGCCTGATCACTTTAACAGCCATTTCTGTGGGAAGAGTTCAAACAACTCGTGCATGATTCCACCTCTTCTTCCGATCTCCTTTCCATTTGAAACAAACATTCGAGAGCATGCACATCGGATCCAATTGCCTACACACAAAAAGAATACACCCCACCACCAACGAAAATGGTCCGCTCTATAAATCACAAAACGGGAGGCAAGAGATACCAAACAAGGTGTTTGCAGGAGATAGAGTTGGCTGTGGGAGCGTTGGAGCGTGAACCCGGGCCGGGTGGCGGGCAACGAGGAGTCGTGACACCCCTGTCCCTGGCCACCTGTGTGTGGGGTTGAGTGTGGGGGTGTGTGGAGGTGAGTGCCGGAGTGGGTGGCAGGCTGCCAATGGCAGGTGAAGAAACCTCCAGTTGGCACCTCAGGCACAGCAGAGGTGCACAGGGAGGGGGTTAAGAGGGGCTTAGTGCTGTGAGTGTGTGTGTGTGTGTGTGTGTATATCTGTGCCACTTATCCTTCATCTGCTCAGTAGAGGAATGAAGAAGTGTGTGTGTCAAATCATATATAGTTCCACTATGACAGAAAGAGCACCATAACAACAAGTCTAACTTTATCTAATTCAAACAATGATCGTGAATTTATAAACTCATCACTGTGGCTGCACTGGTTCATTTGTAAGGGTCCTTGGCGTTAAACACACTCTAAATAGTCATTAATAGGTGAGGTTTTGATGAATTCGTTGCAACATAATTCTCGCAGGGGCTGTTGTTGTTTCACAGTGTATTACCGTAATATGCCACACACAAAAGCTATTGTTTCTTAATCACACTGCCTGAATCATATGACCTTGGGAGATGTACAGTGATGATGTACCTGAATGTCTGTCTCTGTGTGATGTTGTTGTGTTATACTTCTATACTACAGTATACTACCTTAATACTGGAACAGTGTCCAGAAATCGGGACAGTGTTACGCAATATTTGACAAGAATGGTGTTGTAAACAACAGCCAACTTTCCGTGACATAGACATGTCTTATATCGTCAGAAAGCTTAAATTATTGTTAAGATGAATGCAGTAACTGTAAGTAACTAAATGTCTAAAAGGTTTAAAAAAACTGAGGATACATAGTGAATTCTCCACAGCCTGTGTTTCCAATCCAATAGTTACCATTCACAGCAGACCGCGCCCCCACCCCAAACTTGTTAGTATTGACATTTTTCGACTGTGCACTTTCACAAATCGCCTGAGGAGATATGGGACACCTGCACTATGGTATGCTGCGTAATGGTATGCTGCTTCGCCTGCCTTTACACAAAACCTTGCCCCAAGTCCTTGGCGGGCATTAGCAGTGGTCACCCTCTCGCTACGTTCCCCCCTCTGTGCCTACGTGGCTAACAGCGCCCCCCAGGCAAGGACTGGCCCCATGATTGGCTAGATGCCCTCTGGAGAGGATGTTGTGACACTTTATGAGTCTCAAATAGCACTCTATTCCATATATAGTGCACTACTTTGACCAGGGCTGTGCACTACATACGGAATAGGGTGCTATTTGGAATACAGACACTGCCTGCTGGGTACAAAATACTATGATGGTCAAAACATGCTGTTGGTGGGAACTGTGTGTCTTCACTTCAAATAGGAAACCTATGGGAAGAATATTTGTGAAAAAAGGGCATGAGGTGGCTTTTTAAGAGGGTTATTAAGCAAGAGAAAAGGGGGAGGTATTTGCCCTTCAAGCCGGACTGTTTTCATGCACTGAATGCAAGCCTTTTCATCACACAAAGCACTAGACAAGCACCTTCATGTCACGCAAAAGACAGAGAAAAGGAGTAAAAACACAAACAACTTTGAGGTGGTAAAAAAAACAGTAGTAGTGATGAATTCTCTCCCAGAGTGCTTTCATTCAGGATGCTCTCTCTCTCTCTCTCTCTCTCTCTCTCTCTCTCTCTCTCTCTCTCTCTCTCCCCTGTTGGGATAAGATATTCCACAAACAGCCAGTCAGTCAGTTTACCAGACATTAGCTTTGCGGTCATGCGAAGGGCAGATGCTACTGAGGGGGAGATAATTGGTCATGAGGTGTCTGAAATGTGTAATTAGATAGGACAAGACACTCCTCTCCCATCCCCTCTTCCTTTTCATTGGGTGATTTAAGCATCTTAGCGTCAGCTTTGATCTCAGTTAAAGTTCTCTGAGCATTTCAGATAGGATCAATTTTCTTTAACACAGATCGCTCTTTTGCTCTCTCCCCCCACCCACACACCCACCCACCCACCCACCAACCCCTCCGGCAATATGTAGTTGTTTACAACAACCTCAGTAGCATCCAAAATAGCAGGAGGTTGACTTTCTCTCCCTCCGCTGTTCTTGATTCCTCTCGTGGTTGGCATTCCAACGGATGTGTGCATCTGTACTCTCTCTGAGTTACATTCTGAACGAGTAAACTGTTCCAGTATGATAATTTCCCTGCAATGGATATGTGACATAAATTATCATTGATGTAAATGCAACAAGCACCACACTATCATTACATGTAGTACACAACGCAATCTTGCTCATTCCGTCTTATAGGCAGAAACTCAAACAGGATGTACCAGTGACGACCAGTGACGAGAACCATTCAACGCTGGTCTGACCAATCGGAAGACACGCTTCAAGATTGTTTGATCGTGTGGACTGGAAAATGTACTGGTCAGCCTCAGAGAACAACATTGACCTATACGCTGACTGAGTGAGTGTGTTTATTAAGAAGTGCATTGGAGATGTTGTACCAACTGTGACTATTAAAACCTACCCTAACCAGAAACCGTGGATGGATGGCGGCATTTGCGCAAAACTGAAAGCGCGATCCACCGCATTTAACCATAGAAAGAGGTCTGGAAACATGGCCGAATTTAAACAGTGTAGTAATTCCCTCCCTAAGGCAATCAAACAAGCGAAATGCTGGTACAGGTACGAGGTGGAGTCGCAATTCAACGACTCAGACACAAGACGTATGTGGCAGGGTCTACAGGAAATCACGGACTACAAAAACAAAAACAGCCACATTACGGATACCAACGTCACGCTTCCAGACAAACTAAACAATGTCTTTGCTCACTTTGAGGATAATTCAGTGCCACCGTCGCGGTTCACTAACAAAGACTGCGTTCCCCTTCTCCTTCTCCATGGCTGATGTGAGTAAAATATTTTAACTTGTTAACCCTCGCAAGGCTGCTGGCCCAGATGGGATCCCTTGCCGCGTCCTCAGGGCAGGCACAGACCAGCTGGCTGGTGTATTTACGGACATATTCAATCGCTCCCTATCCTAATCTGTTGTCCCCACATGCTTCAAGGTGGCTACCATTGTTCCTGTACCCAAGAAAGCAAAGATAACTGAACTAAATGTCTATCGCCCCGTAGCACTTACTTCTGTCATCATAAAGGGCTTGAGAGGCTAGTCAAGGATCATATCACCGCCACCTTACCGGCCACCCTAGACCCACTTCAGTTTGCAAACCGCCCCAAAAGGTCCACAGATAACGCAATCACCATCACACTGCACACTGCCCTATCCCATCTGAACAAAAATAATGCCTATGTAAGAATGCTGTTCATTGACTACAGCGCAACATTCAACACCATAGTACCCTCCAAGCTCATCAGCAAACTGAAGGCCCTGGGTCCCAACCCCACCCTGTGCAACTGGGTCCAGGACTTTCTGACGGGCCACCCCCAGGTGGTGAAGGTAGGAAACAACATCTCCACTTCGCTGATACTCAACACTGGGTCCCAACAAGTGTGTGTGCTCAGCCCTCTCCTGTACTCCCTGTTCACCCACGACTGCGTGGCCATGCACACCTCCAACTCAATCATCAAGTTTGCAGACGACACAAGAGTAGTGGGCCTGATCACCAACAACGACGAGACAGCCTACAGGGAGGAAGTGAGTGGACTCGGAGTATGGTGTCAGGAAAACAACCTCCCACTCAACGTCAACAAAACAAAGGATATGATCATGGACTTCAGGGAACAGCAGAGGGAGCACCCCCCTATCCACATCGAAGGGACAGCAGTGCATAAGGTGAACGTTTTAAGTTCCTCGGTGTACACATCACAGACAAACTGAAATTGTCCACCCACACAGTGAAGAAGGTGCAACACCACCTCTTCAAACTCAAGGAGGCTGAAGAAATGTAGCTTGTCACCCAAAACCCTGACAAACTTTTACCGATGCATAATCGAGTGCATCCTGTCAGGCTGTATCACCAGGTTGCAATTGTAAATGAGAACTTGTTCTCAACTTGCCTACCTGGTTAAATAAAGGTGAAATAAAAATAAAAAAAATAAAATCACAGCCTGGTACGGCAATTGCACCGCCCTCAACACATCACTGGGGGCAAACTACTTGCCCTCCATGACACCTACAGCACCTGATGTCACAGGAAGGCCAAAAAGTTCTAGGACAATAACCACCCGAGCCACTGTCTGTTCACACCGCTATCATCCAGAAGGCGAGGTCAGTACAGGTGTGTCAAAGCTGGGATCGAGAGATTGAAAAACAGCTTTGGACTGCTAAACATGTAATCACTAACTTAGAGAGGCTGCTGCCTACATTGAGACCCAATCACTGGACACTAATAAATGGATCTCTAGTCACTTTAAACAATGGCACTTTAATAATGTTTACATATCTTACATTACTCAAATCACATGTATACGCTGTATTTTATACCACCTACTGCACCTTGCCTATGTCGCTCGGCCATCACTCACCCATATACTTATATGTACATATTCTCATTCACCCCTTTAGATTTGTGTGTATTAGGTAGTTTTTGGGGAATTGTTAGATTACTTGTTAGATATTACTGCACTGTCGGAACTAGAAGCACAAGCATTTCGCTACACTCGCATTAACATCTGCTAACCATGTGTATGTTACCAACAAAATTTGATTTGACAAGCAATGTCTTTTCAAATAAGGAAAACATGAGATATTCATGTGAGAATCCCATAACTGATAAAGTGTCATCTAGTAAATGAAACCTACCGTATCTAAATGTATTTTGATCAATGCATAATGTAGCCTATGATCAGCGAGGTGAGATCTCCAAGGGTCTGGTGTAGATTAAAAAAGCATCGGTTGTGGCCCTTACGACTTGGCACATGGCCAGCCGGTCCCTCCCTAGCCCAATAACCAGGAGTGTGAGGGTGATGAAGGAGAGAGGCCAGAGTTAGAGGACGTTTGGCCCATTACAACCTGCTCAGTAAGGGACAGGGGACTTTTGAAAGAGAGTTAGATTGAGGAATGGGAAAGAAGGGAAGAGGGGGATGTATTTTAATATTCATCATCCAGATTTTAAGAGGTTGCCGATGAGATGAAACTAAGCAGGAAATGCATGTTCATCAAAGAAGACTGGCTAACTGCCGCACTAATGGAAGGATATGCCCTATTTTGATGCAGTGAATATCCTCCTATAGTTATTGTTACCTGGGGATATTGCGTGTTAGATGCCACAAACAAACAGCTAGTGGTGTATAGTCTAAACATACCCTATGCTACTGGCACCCAAAAATATATTTATATTTGTCACATGCTTCGTAAAAAAAACTAGTGTAGAGTAATAGGGATAGGCTTACTTACGGTGGTAATTTTACAAAAATGAAGACTTAAAGATGAAGATATAAAATATACAATAAAAATAGAAACCATTAGGCCCATAGGGTATTTTCTTTCTTACACTATGTACGATGTGATGTGTAGTTCCTCAGTTCTTAGTGGTTAAGACAGCCCAAGTGTGGTTCTGTATAGTAGACTCAGATCCACCTCTCTAAGCATGCTCTGCACAGGGAGTTTCAGCCAACTCTTTGTGTTCCAGGCTGCTCAGCCCTCTGCTCCCCCTCCTCCCTCCATCTGCTCATGGGCTGGGGAGAGTTCGAGCCAGGGCGGGCCACGAGCTGGAACAAGTCTATCTGCAGTAGCAGACTTGGATCCAGACACAGAGAAGGCTCAGACTGCATGGCAGAGGCTTTCCTCAATACCCTGATGCAGATGACTTCGCTTTTTTCTTCCCCCCCCACACACACTCACAGCACAATAATACCCTTTTGTAGTGCAAGGGCAAAATCCCAGCTTTGTCCTGTCAACCTTAATTTATGGCACATATTCTGGACACACATATTGTTGCTTATGCTACAAAGGTGAAACATTCAACGAGGCAGCAGAGGAAGAGCTGGCAAGGAAAGTCTTGCACTTTCTTTGTTCGAAAAGAGTCAGTCGCATTTGGCTTTCCCAACTCAACTCCACTAGTGCATTGATTCCCAAACTTCAAAAAGTCAAATAGGCACAAAGGTGGGATGTCTGTTTTTTTCTAATCTGATCAGCTTTTCTCCTTCCTCAGCTTCCTCTGTTTACACTCTTAGAAAAAAATTGTTCCAAAAGGGGTTTTGCCTGTCAGGATAGAGAACTATTTTTGGTTCAAGGTAGAACTCTTTTGGGTTCCATGTAGAACCCTCTGTAGAAAGGATTCTACATGGAACCCAAAATGGTTCTACCTGGAACCAAAACGGTTCTACAAGGAACCAAAAAGGGTTATTCAAAGGGTTATCCTATGGGGGCAACCAAAAAACCCTTTTAGGTTCTAGATGACACCTTTTTTTCTAAGAGTCTAGATCTCTTCCAGTGTCTGCTCAAAACATAACCCTCATGAATCATTGGATATTGAAAGGAAGTTTCGTTTTCAGTTTTTCAAAGCCTGCCCTCTTTGTTAACAATTCAATATGGCAGATGTATTTATATAGCCCTTCGTACATCAGGTCAGAATTCCATAGCCGCAGACAGAACAGTTGAAACTGGAGCAGCAGCACGGCCAGGTGGACTGGGGACAGCAAGGAGTCATCATGCCAGGTAGTCCTGAGGCATGGTTCTAGGGCTGAGGTCCTCCAAGAGAGAGAAAGGAAAGAGAGAAATAGAGAATTAGAGAGAGCATACTTAAATTCACACAGGACAACGGATAAGACAGGAGAAGTACTCCAGATATAACAAACTGACACTAGCCCCCTGACACAAACTACTGCAGCATAAATACTGGAGGTTGAGACAGGAGGGGTCAGGAGACACTGTGGCCCCATCCGATGATACCCCCGGACAGGGCCAAACAGGAAGGATATAACCCCACCCACTTTGCCAAAGCACAGCCCCCACACCACTAGAGGGATATTTTAAACCACCAACAAGATCTCCGCCACGGCACAACCCAAGGGGGGGGGCGCCAACCCAGACAGGAAGTTCACATCAGTGATACAACCCACTCAAGTGACGCACCCCTCCTAGGGACGGCATGAAAGAGTAAAAGTAAGCCAGTGACTCAGCCCCTGTAATAGGGTTAGAGGCAGAGAATCCCAGTGGAAAGAGGGGAACCGGCCAGGCAGAGACAGCAAGGGTGGTTAGTTGCTCCAGAGCCTTTCCGTTCACCTTCACACTCCTGGGCCAGATTACACTCAAATATATGACCCACTGAAGAGATGAGTCTTCAGTAAAGACTTAAGGGTTGAGACCGAGTTTGCGTCTCTCACATGGGTAGGCAGACCATTCCATAAAAAAATTAACTCTATAGGAGAAAGCCCTGCCTCCAGCTGTTTGCTTAGAAATTCTAGGGACAATTAGGAGGCCTGCGTCTTGTGACCGTAGCGTACATGTAGGTATGTACAGCAGGACCAAATTGGAAAGAAAGGTAGGAGCAAGCCCATGTAATGCTTTGTAGGTTAGCAGTAAAACCTTGAAATCAGCCCTTGCCTTGACAGGAAGCCAGTGTAGGGAGGCTAGCACTGGTGTAATATGATACATTTTTAGGGGTTCTCGTCAGGATTCTAGCAGCCGTATTTAGCACTAACTGAAGTTTATTTGGTGCTTTATCTGGGTAGCCGGACAGTAGAGCATTGCAGTAGTCTAACCTAGAAGTACCAAAACCATGGATTCATTTTTTTGCATCATTTTTGGACAGAAAGTTTCTGATTTTTGCAATGTTACGTAGATGGAAAAAAGCTGTCCATGAAACAGTCTTGATATGTTCATCAAAAGAGAGATCAGGGTCCAGAGTAACGCCGAGGTCCTTCACAGTTTTATTTGAGACAACTGTACAACCATCAAGATTAATTGTCAGATTCAACAGAAGATCTCTTTGTTTCTTGGGACCTAGAACAAGCATATCTGTTTTGTCCGAGTTTAAAAGTAGAAAGTTTGCTGCCATCCACTTCCTTATGTCTGAAACACAGGCTTCTAGCAAGGACAATTTTGGAGCTTCACCATGTTTCATTGAAATGTACAGCTGTGTGTCATCCACATAGCAGTGAAAGTTAATATTATGTTTTCGAATGGTATCCTCAAGAGGTCAAATATATAATGAAAACAATAGTGGTTCTAAAACGGAACCTTGAGGAACACCGCAATTTACAGTTGATTTGTCAGAGGACAAACCATTCACAGAGACAAACTGATATCTTTCTGACAGATAAGATCTAAATCAGGCCAGAACTTGTCCGTGTAGACCAATTTGGGTTTCCAATCTCTCCAAAATAATGTAGAATTGATGCCCTTGATTCAGCAGAGTTGGAACTGTCATTTGGAGCATGAATGTGTGAGTCTATTTCTCTATACATTCAAAATATGTTCCTCTGTTGACCAGGATGTGTTTTTTTCTCTTCAGCTCAAGGTATGAGTAAAAGAAAGTGCATCAAGAAAGAAGTCTCCTCCTTTGCTGTGGGCCCTATGTCTGGGTCTCAAATGGCACCCTTTTCCCTACATAGTGCACTACTTTCGACCAGGGCCCATAGGGTCTGTTCTCCTTGACATGCCATCCGTGGACTAATCCGAAGTGACTGACTGCCCCCTGATGCAGAGCACAGCACTGAGCACAGACCTTTCAGATTCCGTCAACGGCTGGGGAAACAAAAGCTCCGGGGGAAAAAGCAAACCCACTGTTGAACGGATTGACATTTCCTGTGATATTTGAGTCAAACTGCACATACATACATGGCTTTCAGGAGAAAACATGGCATTCACTCTAGGGAGACCCTCACCGCCCAACCCCACTCTGAAGTACAGCTCAATCCAGCAGGTATGCTGTGGTAGTTAAAGTGATGATGTTGGTGGGGTGAGTTTACTGTGATCTTAATGTACTAGCTGGCAGAAGCATACCACTTACAATTTGGTCACACTTCATTTGGATAGTCCCATATATACAGTTTTTTGCAAAAGTATTCATCCCCCTTGGCGTTTTTCCTATTTTGTTGCATCACAGCCTGTAATTTACATTTATTTTCATTTGGAGTTCATGTAATGGACATACACAAAATAGTCCAAATTGGTGAAGTGAAATTAAAACAATAACTTGTTTAAAAAAATGCAAAAAAATATTAAATGTAAAAGTGGTGCATGTATATGTATTCACCCCCTTTGCTATGAAGCCCCTAAATAAGATCTGGTGCAACCAATTACCTTCAGAAGTCACATAGTTCGTAAAATATTGTCCACCTGTGTGCAATCTAAGTGTCAAATGATCTGTCACATTCTCTCAATATATATACACCTGTTCTGAAAGGCCCCAGAGTCTGCAACACCACTAAGCAAGGGGCACCATGAAGACCAAGGAGCTCTCCAAACAGGTCAGGGACAAAGTTGTGGAGAAGTACAGATCATGGTTGGGTTATAAAAAATATCTGAAACTTTGAACATCCCACAGAGTACCATTAAATACATTATTAAAAAATGGAAAGAATATGGCACCACAACAAATCTGCCAATAGAGGGCCGCCCACCAAAACTCACAGACCAGGCAAGGAGAGCATTAACCAGAGAGGCAACAAAGTGACCAAAGATAACCCTGAAGGAGCTAAAAAGCTCCACAGTAGAGATTTGAGTATCTGTGCATAGGACCACTTTAAGCCATACACTCCACAGATCTGGGCTTTACAGAAGAGTGACCAGAAAAAAGCTGTTGGCTAAAGAAAGAAATAAGCAAACACGTTTGGTGTTCGCCAAAAGGCATGTGAGAGACTCCCCAAACATATGGAAGAAGGTACTCTGGTCAGATGTGACTAAAATGTAGCTTTTTGGCCATCAAGGAAAATGCTGACGCAAACCCGACACCTTTCATCACCCCGAGAATTCCATCCCCAAAGTGAAGCAGAGTGGTGGCAGCATCATGCTGTGGATGCTTCATTGGCAGGGACTGGGAAACTGGTCAGAATTTAAGGAATGATGGATGGCCCTACAGGGAAATTCTTGAGGGAAACCTGTTTAAGTCTTTGAGACTGGGAAGGAGGTTCACCTTCCAGCAGGACAATGACCCTAAGCATACTGCTAAAACAACACTTGAGTGGTTTAAGGGGAAACATTTAAATGTCTAGGAATGGACTAGTCAAAGCCCAGACCTCATTCCAATTGAGAATCTGTGGTATGATGTAAAGATTGCTATACACCAGTGGAAGCCATCCAACTTGAAGGAGCTGGAGCAGTTTTGCCTTGAAGAATGGGCAAAACTCCCAGTGGCTAGATGTGCCAAGCTTATACCCTAAGAGACTTGCAGCTGTAATTGCTGCTAAAGTGGCTCTACAAAGTATTGACTTTGTGGGGGTGAATAGTTATGCACGCTCAAGTTTTCAGGTTTTTTTTGTCTTTTTTCACAATAAGAAATATTTTGCACCTTCAAAGTGGTAGGCATGTTATGTATATCAAATGATACAAACCCCTTAAAAAACTATTTTAATTCCAGGTTGTAAGGCTACAAAATAGGAAAAATGCCAAGGGGGTAAATGCTTTCGCAAGCTACTGTAGATGATCTACAGATTGTCATATCTGTTGATAAGCAACTGCTTGCTAAGGTTAGGGTTAGAATAAGGGTTCAGGTTAGGACTAGGGTTAGAGTTAGTGGATTGTTATTGAACATCGACTGAACAAATACAAACCTTCTACTTGGGACTGTCCAAATAAAGTGATTACTCCAATTCTAACCATCTACCTTGAACTATACAAATAAAGTGAGTCCTTCCATTCTAACCATCTACCTTGAACTATACAAATAAAGTGAGTCCTTCCATTCTAACCATCTACCTTGAACTATACAAATAAAGTGAGTCCTTCCATTCTAACCATCTACCTTGAACTATACAAATAAAGTGAGTCCTTCCATTACATTTACATTTACATTTAAGTCATTTAGCAGACGCTCTTATCCAGAGCGACTTACAAATTGGTGCATACACCTTATGACATCCAGTGGAACAGCCACTTGCATCTAAATCTTTTTTTTTGGGGGGGGGGGGTGAGAAGGATTACTTACCCTTACTTACCCTATCCTAGGTATTCCTTGAAGAGGTGGGGTTTCAGGTGTCTCCGGAAGGTGGTGATTGACTCCGCTGTCCTGGCGTCGTGAGGGAGTTTGTTCCACCATTGGGGGGCCAGAGCAGCGAACAGTTTTGACTGGGCTGAGCGGGAACTGTACTTCCTCAGTGGTAGGGAGGCGAGCAGGCCAGAGGTGGATGAACGCAGTGCCCTTGTTTGGGTGTAGGGCCTGATCAGAGCCTGGAGGTACTGAGGTGCCGTTCCCCTCACAGCTCCGTAGGCAAGCACCATGGTCTTGTAGCGGATGCGAGCTTCAACTGGAAGCCAGTGGAGAGAGCGGAGGAGCGGGGTGACGTGAGAGAACTTGGGAAGGTTGAACACCAGACGGGCTGCGGCGTTCTGGATGAGTTGTAGGGGTTTAATGGCACAGGCAGGGAGCCCAGCCAACAGCGAGTTGCAGTAATCAAGACGGGAGATGACAAGTGCCTGGATTAGGACCTGCGCCGCTTCCTGTGTGAGGCAGGGTCGTACTCTGCGGATGTTGTAGAGCATGAACCTACAGGAACGGGACACCGCCTTGATGTTAGTTGAGAACGTCAGGGTGTTGTCCAGGATCACGCCAAGGTTCTTAGCGCTCTGGGAGGAGGACACAATGGAGTTGTCAACCGTGATGGCGAGATCATGGAACGGGCAGTCCTTCCCCGGGAGGAAGAGGAGTTCCGTCTTGCTGAGGTTCAGCTTGAGGTGGTGATCCGTCATCCACACTGATATGTCTGCCAGACATGCAGAGATGCGATTCGCCACCTGGTCATCAGAAGGGGAAAGGAGAAGATTAATTGTGTGTCGTCTGCATAGCAATGATAGGAGAGACCATGTGAGGTTATGACAGAGCCAAGTGACTTGGTGTATAGCGAGAATAAGAGAGGGCCTAGAACAGAGCCCTGGGGACACCAGTGGTGAGAGCGCGTGGTGAGGAGACAGATTCTCGCCACGCCACCTGGTAGGAGCGACCTGTCAGGTAGGACGCAATCCAAGCGTGGGCCGCGCCGGAGATGCCCAACTCGGAGAGGGTGGAGAGGAGGATCTGATGGTTCACAGTATCGAAGGCAGCCGATAGGTCTAGAAGGATGAGAGCAGAGGAGAGAGAGTTAGCTTTAGCAGTGCGGAGCGCCTCCGTGATACAGAGAAGAGCAGTCTCAGTTGAATGACTAGTCTTGAAACCTGACTGATTTGGATCAAGAAGGTCATTCTGAGAGAGATAGCGGTAGAGCTGGCCAAGGACGGCACGCTCAAGAGTTTTGGAGAGAAAAGAGAGAAGGGATACTGGTCTGTAGTTGTTGACATCGGAGGGATCGAGTGTAGGTTTTTTCAGAAGGGGTGCAACTCTCGCTCTCTTGAAGACGGGAGGGACGTAGCCAGCGGTCAGGGATGAGTTGATGAGCGAGGTGAGGTAAGGGAGAAGGTCTCCGGAAATGGTCTGGAGAAGAGAGGAGGGGATAGGGTCAAGCGGGCAGGTTGTTGGGCGGCCGGCCATCACAAGACGCGAGATTTCATCTGGAGAGAGAGGGGAGAAAGAGGTCAGAGCATAGGGTAGGGCAGTGTGAGCAGAACCAGCGGTGTCGTTTGACTTAGCAAACGAGGATCGGATGTCGTCGACCTTCTTTTCAAAATGGTTGACGAAGTCATCTGCAGAGAGGGAGGAGGGGGGATTCAGGAGGGAGGAGAAGGTGGCAAAGAGCTTCCTAGGGTTAGAGGCAGATGCTTGGAATTTAGAATGGTAGAAAGTGGCTTTAGCAGCAGAGACAGAGGAGGAAAATGTAGAGAGGAGGGAGTGAAAGGATGCCAGGTCCGCAGGGAGGCGAGTTTTCCTCCATTTCCGCTCGGCTGCCCGGAGCCCTGTTCTGTGAGCTCGCAAGGAGTCGTCGAGCCACGGAGCGGGAGGGGAGGACCGAGCCGGCCTGGAGGATAGGGGACATAGGGAGTCAAAGGATGCAGTAAGGGAGGAGAGGAGGGTTGAGGAGGCAGAATCAGGAGATAGGTTGGAGAAAGTTTGAGCAGAGGGAAGAGATGATAGGATGGAAGAGGAGAGAGTAGCGGGGGAGAGAGAGCGAAGGTTGGGACGGCGCGATACCATCCGAGTAGGGGCAGTGTGGGAAGTGTTGGATGAGAGCGAGAGGGAAAAGGATACAAGGTAGTGGTCGGAGACTTGGAGGGGAGTTGCAATGAGGTTAGTGGAAGAACAGCATCTAGTAAAGATGAGGTCAAGTGTATTGCCTGCCTTGTGAGTAGGGGGGGAAGGTGAGAGGGTGAGGTCAAAAGAGGAGAGGAGTGGAAAGAAGGAGGCAGAGAGGAATGAGTCAAAGGTAGACGTGGGGAGGTTAAAGTCGCCCAGAACTGTGAGAGGTGAGCCGTCCTCAGGAAAGGAGCTTATCAAGGCATCAAGCTCATTGATGAACTCTCCAAGGGAACCTGGAGGGCGATAAATGATAAGGATGTTAAGCTTGAAAGGGCTGGTAACTGTGACAGCATGGAATTCAAAGGAGGCGATAGACAGATGGGTAAGGGGAGAAAGAGAGAAAGACCACTTGGGAGAGATGAGGATCCCGGTGCCACCACCCCGCTGACCAGAAGCTCTCGGGGTGTGCGAGAACACGTGGGCGGACGAGGAGAGAGCAGTAGGAGTAGCAGTGTTATCTGTGGTGATCCATGTTTCCGTCAGTGCCAAGAAGTCAAGGGACTGGAGGGAGGCATAGGCTGAGATGAACTCTGCCTTGTTGGCCGCAGATCGGCAGTTCCAGAGGCTACCGGAGACCTGGAACTCCACGTGGGTCGTACGCGCTGGGACCACCAGATCAGGGTGGTCGCGGCCACGCGGTGTGGAGCGTTTGTATGGTCTGTGCAGAGAGGAGAGAACAGGGATAGACAGACACATAGTTGACAGGCTACAGAAAAGGCTACGCTAATGCAAGGAGATTGGAATGACAAGTGGACTACACGTCTCGAATGTTCAGAAAGTTAAGCTTACGTAGCAAGAGTCTTATTGACTAAAATGATTAAAATGATACAGTACTGCTAAAGTAGGCTAGCTGGCAGTGACTGCGTTGTTGACACTACACTAATCAAGTCGTTCCGTTGAGTGTAATAGTTTCTACAGTGCTGCTAATCGGGGGCTAGCTGGCTAGCTAGCAGTGTTGTTTAAGTTACGTTGCGTTAAAAGAACGACAATAGCTGGCTAGCTAACCTAGGAAATCGCTCTAGACTACACAATTATCTTTGAAACAAAGACGGCTATGTAGCTAGCTACGATCAAACAAATCAAACCGTTGTACTGTAATAAAATGAAAATGTGATACTAACTGTGGAGCGAAGCGGAATGCGACCGGGTTGTTGTTGGCTAGCTGTTAGCTGTTGGCTAGCTAGCAGAGTCTCCTACGTTAAGGACGACAAATAGCTGGCTAGCGAACCTCAGTGAATTAAGATAATCACTCCAAGGCTACACACACTAAACTACACAATTATCTTGGAAACAAAGACAGCTATGTAGCTAGCTAACACTAGACTAATCAAGTCGTACAGTTGAGTGAATAGCACTACAGTGATGCTAATCTGTGTGCGTTAGCTAGCGCTTGCTAGCTCCTGGGCGAATAGCAGTGAAGGCTACGTTAGGGCGACGAAATACGATAATTATGCAATTATCTCTGATACAAGGACGGCTATGTAGCTAGCTAAGAAGAATTGCTAAGATTAGACAAATCAACCGTTGTACTATAATGAAATGTAATGAAAAAGTTATACAACCTGCAGAGCGAAGTGCGAATGCGACCGCTCGCTCCAACCCGGAACCGGAAACACCATTCTAACCATCTACCTTGAACTATACAAATAAAGTGAGTCCTTCCATTCTAACCATCTACCTTGAACTATACAAATAAAGTGAGTCCTTCCATTCTAACCATCTACCATGAACTATACAAATAAAGTGAGTCCTTCCATTCTAACCATCTACCTTGAACTACACAAATAAAGTGAGTCCTTCCATTCTAACCATCTACCTTGAACTATACAAATAAAGTGTTACCTTCAACGTGTATCTGCCTCTTGGTCTATACTGTGTTTAGATTATGTCCCTCACCCATTTGAAAATATCAAAACATCTCTGTTGCTGGGTACTAGCAAAATTACTTGGATTCTGTATCAGCAACTAATGGACACAGCTGAAGGGGCTCAAGTAATCTGGTCCCTAACGTCATCTTGATCACTCTCCTGGGCATATCAACAAGTGTTATGTAATTCTCTTTTATTTTGCATAGTAAACAGATTGGGGGATTGTTGTTCTTTTTAAAGGTCATGGATGATCAGGGACCCAGGAATACCTTTTGTCATCAGCTGCACCAAGCAGTTATTGAACCCTTAGCAAGAACCACACACGCTAGCGAAACAATATTCACCAGTGTTTAATTTTCAACCATGTTCTGGCATTTTACTAAGACCTTAACTTCTTGCGTCGAGCCATCCCGGATCCGGTATCGTGACTACAGCCTCAAGCTCATTACCATAACGCAACGTTAACTATTCATGAAAATTGCAAATGAAATTAAATTAATCTATTTGCTCTTCAAGCTTAGCTTTTTGTTAACAACACTGTCATCTCAGATATTCAAAATATGCTTCTCAACCATTGCAAAACAAGCATTTGTGTAACAGTATTGATTGCGAGCGTAGCATTTAGCGTAGCATTTAGCGTTAGAATTCAGCAGGCAACATTTTCACAAAAACCAGAAAAGGATTCAAATAAAATCATTTACCTTTGAAGAACTTCAGATGTTTTCAATTAGGAGACTCTCAGTTAGATAGCAAATGTTCCGTTTTTACAAAAAATATTATTTGTGTTGACAAATCGGTCTGTTTTCTGCGTCACGTTTAGCTACGAAAAAAACCTGTATCCAGGATTGTGTAAATCTATCTGCAAGCTCATTAGCATAACACAAGGTTAGCTATTCATGAAAATCGCAAATGAAATGAAGTCTATTTGCTCGCAAGTTTAGCCTTTTGTTAACAACACTGTCATCTCAGATTTTCAAAATATGCTTTTGAACCATAGCTAAACAAGCATTTGTGTAACAGTATTGATAGCCTAGCATAGGATTTATGCCTGGCTTTCAGCATGCAACATTTTCACAAAAACCAGAAAACGATTCAAATAAAATCATTTACCTTTGAAGAACTTCAGATGTTTTCAATGAGGAGACTCTCAGTTAGATAGCAAATGTTCCGTTTTTACAAAAAATATTATTTGTGTTGACAAATCGGTCCGTTTTCTTCATCATTCTTCATCACGTTTGGGTAAAAAAAAACGAAAATTAAGTCATTAAAACGCAAACTTTTTTCCAAATTAACTCCATAATATCGACAGAAACATGGCAAACCGATGTTTAGAATCAATCCTCAAGGTGTTTTTCACATATCTATCGATGATAAAATCCTTCGTGGCAGTTGACTTTCTCTTCTGAAGAAATGGAACGTGCATGGACCTACAGATTACGCAATAATTTCAACACAGGACACCGGGCGGGACACCAGGTAAATGTAGTCTCTTATGGTCAATCTTCCAATGATATGCCTACAAACATGTCACAATGCTGCAGACACCTTGGAGAAACGACACAAAGGGCAGGCTCATTCCTGGCGCATTGACAGCCATATAAGGAGACATTGGAACACAGCGCCTTCAGAATCTGGGGCATTTCCTGCATGAAACTTCATCTTGGTTTCGCCTGTAGCATTAGTTCTGGGGCACTCACAGATAATATCTTTGCAGTTTTGGAAACGTCAGAGTTTTGTCTTTCCAAGGCTGTCAATTCCATGCATAGTCGAGCATCTTTTCGTGACAAAATATTGCGCTTAAAACGGGCACGTTTTTTAATCCAATAAGGACATAGCGCCCCCATAGGTTGAAGAGGTTAACATCAATGCTAACCTTCAAACCAAAGTGCTTAACATTAAATTATTATTGTAAGATCAAGTAGCGATTTCTGAGAGGTGTGGATATGTGCTTTTTGCCGATCAAAAACATATTGGGTTACAGTAAAGGGCCCCTTCATTTCAAAATCTCACAACATTGCATCGATTAAGTGGACAGCTTTATCCAGAAAGACCCCTTTCAAATATATGTGTGTTTTTTTCTCTCGACATTGTCACATTCTGACCCTAGTTATTGTGTTAATTGTTTGTTTTAGTTGGTCAGGACGTGAGTTGGGTGGGCATTCTATGTTTTGTGTGTCTAGGTTGTTTTTCTGTGTTCGGCCTAGTATGGTTCTCAATCAGAGGCAGGTGTCGTTAGTTGTCTCTGATTGAGAATCATACTTAGGTAGCCTGGGTTTCACTGTTGTTTTGTGGTTGATTGTTTCCGTGTCTGTGTTTGTTTCACCACACAGGACTGTTTCGGTTTTCAATTTATTGTTTTTTATTTTTGTAGTTTTCTCGGTTATCGTCTATATTTAAAGATGTTTAACACTAACCACGCTGCATTTTGGTCCTCCTCTCCTTCAGCAGAAGAAAACCGTTACAGACATGAATTACTGTGTGACATTCTCTGCATGTAAAACACTCCATATTTAGATTTATCAAACTGATTTCGCCTGAAAAGTTTATATTAAAAGCTAGTCCTGTAACGGGTGTCTTTGTCTGAGGTGGAAGAATCGGACCAAAGCGCAGCGTGTTCATGACTTTTATTGAACTGAACACTGGAACAAAATAACAAAGAGAATAAATGAAACCGAGCAGTCCTGTCAGGTGCAGAAAACACTAAACAGAAAATAACTACCCACAAAACATAGGTGGGAAAAAGTACCTAAGTATGGTTCCCAATAAGAGACAACGATAGTCAGCTGTCTCTGATTGAGAACCATACCCGGCCAAAACATAGAAAAAGGAACATAGAATGCCCACCCAAATCACACCCTGACCAAACCAAAATAGAGACATAAAAAGCTCTCTAAGGTCAGGGCGTGACAAGTCCTCTCTTGACCAAAGCCTGTATACTGCGGGAATTATAATAGACTGAATAGATGTGCGAGAGAGAGTCATATTTTACTAGACTAATTGCAAGACCTTTTAAATCATTTGATTAACAAGGTTATGACTGAAGCCCTTACCTACAACATGCCAAATCATTCAGTCGATAAAGAGAGCAAGAAGCCAGAGCGCCAGATTGGAATTTCAGGAGACAAATAGCATTTGAATGATGCCATGCATTATTATGTCATTTCCATAGTCATCTAATAGCTGTCTTACATTTATAAAAAGGAGAACGTTATACAGTAACAGATGGTGAGAGTAAATCGGTGGCTCAGGAGCTATTTATTAAATGCATTATTAATTATTTTCAACATGATGAGCTCTGCAGCTTCCAGGAGAGTGTGTGCTAATCCCTGCCATCATTAAGCCTGTCCTGAAACCACTAACCCCTGTCTGCCAAGATGACCTAAGCCAAGCCATATACAGTACTACAACAGTCAGATTATGCTCTAATGATGTGTTGTGGAAATTCTTACACAGGGACAGTCGAAGTCAATCTTAAATTAATCATTGTTTATTGACAGCATGCTGAAGAGATTCCCACAAACTCAATGCACCAAGTACACATGTCGATTAGGAGCTCGAACGGGGCAGTTCCATTTAGTTATCTTATATACTGGTTACAGACACGTTACATAGGTCCCCCCCATATCTTTGCCAGGCACAGGCAGGAACCAAGGATTGTTTATGACACCAATGACACAAGATGAACATTTTCAAGACTTTCTTCACACAGTAAAATTTCCTCCACAGAAGTCTTAGTAGTATGTGATCTTTGCATTATCTAGACTGACATGGCCGATCATGAGTCCAATTTCAAAAGATGCAGGCTGGAATGGATTTGTTTTGTATTGTTTTTTTATGGAAGACAGTCACCATCTCACAACAGTCACCATCTTAGCTTTGTTCTAAAACCGTAGTTTCTCTGTTTACTTGGCGTTGACAGTAGAAAGCCAGAGGAGAGAACAGATTATAGACTTGAGTACTTGAGTAGCTGGCGTATGGCTGCAACATGACTCGGTGGCGTAGATAAATCATGTGGTGGGTTGGGGTATGTGGTCTCAAGCAAAGTGAATCAGCCAAATGCAGAAGTGTGTGTGTTCATGAAAGAGCAGACCTTTCCCACATGGTAGCAGGCTCCACTGGAGCAGACAATTGCAATGTAGCCATGTGAAAACAGGGCAAGATGGAGTCACGTTCCACTGAAGGGCTCACCGAAATGCCACAACTTTGATTGTGGAGAACCCACAGCAAAAGAATCAAAGGGAAACAGAGATATAGTAGGTAAAGATAGGGTACTTCGTTATGTTAAAATGGTTTTTACTTTGACCAAAACCTGGCTCCCAGGTTTAGTTTGTAATTTGAAGGACCAGACTCCATTCCCTTCATGCGTGTTTCCCAACTGCTTGCTCATCAATCTGCGTGTTCCCTCCCTGTCCTTCCCATTCTCCCTCCCCACCAGCCACCACTGTACAGTATCTCTATTTTTTTTTAATGTTATTTCACCTTTATTTAACCAGGTTGTCAAATTGAGAACAAGTTCTCATTTACAACTGCGACCTGGTCAAGATAAAGCAAAGGAGTGAGACAAAAACAGCACTGTTACACATGGGATTAACAAACGTACAGTCAATAACACAATATAAAAAAACATATGCAGTGTGTGCAAATGCAGTAAGATTATAGAATTAAGGCAATAAATAGACCATAGAGGCAAAACATTTACAATTTAGCATTAACACTGGAGAGATAGATGTGCAGATGATGACGTGTAAGTAGAGATACTTGGGTGCAAAAGAGCAAAAATAAATAACAATATGGGGATGAGGTAGTTGGGTGGGCTATTTACGGATGGGCTGTGTACAGGTGCAATGATCAGTAAGCTGCTCTGACAGCTGACGTTTAAAGTTAGTGAGGGAGATATAAGACTCCAGCTTCAGTGATTTTTGCAATTTGTTCCAGTCATTGGCAGCAGAGAACTGGAAGGAAAGGCGACCAAATGAGGAGTTGGCTTTGGGGATGACCAGTGAAATATACCTGCTGGAGCGCTTGCTACGGGTGTGTGTTGCTATGGTAAGCGGAGATAAGGCAGGGCTTTACCTAGCAAAGACTTATAGATGAGCTCGAGCCAGTGGGTTTGGCGATGAATATGTAGCAGTGGTGGGTAGTTTATGGGGCTTTGTTGACAAAACAGATGGCACTGTAATAGACTACAATTTGCTGAGTAGAGTGTTGGAGACTATTTTGTAAATGACATCCCCGAAGTCAAGGATCGGTAGGATAGTCAGTTTTACAAGGGTATGTTTGGCAGCATGAGTGAAGGAGGCTTTGTTGCAAAAAAATGAATTCAATTCTAGATTTAATTTTGGATTGGAGATGCTTAATGTGAGTCTGGAAGGAGAGTTTACAGTCTAACCAGACATCTAGGTATTTGTAGTCAGAACCATCCGGAGTAAGTCAGAACCGTCCGGAGTAGTGATGCTAAAAGGACAGGCATGTGCGGGGAGTGATCGATTGAAGAGCATGCATTTAGTTTTACTTACATTTAAGAGCAGTTGGAGGCCACTGATGGGGTGTTGTATGGCATTGAAGCTTGTCTGGAAGTTAGTTAACACCGTGTCCAACGAAGGGCCAGAAGTATACAGAATGGTGTCGTCTGTGTAGAGGTGGATCAGAGATTCACCAGCAGCAAGAGCGACATAATTGATATATACAGAGAAAAGAGTCGGCCCGAGAATTTATCCCTGTGGCACCCCCATGGAGACTGTCAGAGGTCCGGACAACAGGCCCTCTGATTTAACACACTGAACTCTATCATAGAAGTAGTTGGTGAACCAGGCGACGCAGTCATTTGAGAAACCAAGCCTGTTGAGTCTGCCAATAAGAATACGGTGATTGACATAGTTGAAAGCCTTGGCCAGGCCGATGAAGATGGCTGCACAGTACTGTCTTTTATCGATGGTGGTTATGATATCGTTTAGGACCTTGAGCGTGGCTGACGTGCACCCATGACCAGCTCGGAAACCAGATTGCATAGCGAAGAAGGTACGGTAGGGTTCGAAATGATCGGTGATCTGTTTGTTAACTTGGGTTTGAAGACCTTAGAAAGGCAGGGTAGGATAGATATAGGTCTGTAGCAGTTAGGGTCTAGTGTCTCCCCCTTTGAAGAGGGGGATGACCGTGGCAGCTTACCAATCTTTGGAGATCTCAGATGATACGAAGGAGAGGTTGAACAGGCTAGTAATAGAGGTTGCAACAATTCCGGTGGATAATTTTAGAAAGAGAGAGTCCAGATTGTCTAGCCCAGATGATTTGTAAGGAGTCCAGATTTTGCAGCTCTTTCTGAACATCAGCTATATGGATTTGAACGACCAGGAGGTCCGTGGGGCGACGCACAATTGGCCTAGCATCATCTGGGTTAGGGAGGGCTTGGCCGGTAGGGATATCCTTGTCTCATCGCGCACCAGCGACTCCTGTGGCGGGCCGGGCGAAGTGCTCACTAACCAAGGTTGCCGGGTGCACAGTGTTTCCTCCGACACATTGGTGCGGCTGGCTTCCGGGTTGGATGCGCGCTGTGTTAAGAAGCAGTGCGGCTTGGTTGGGTTGTGTATCGGAGGACGCATGACTTTCAACCTTCGTCTCTCCCGAGCCCGTACGGGAGCTGTAGCGATGAGACAAGATAGTTGCTACTAAAACAATTGGATACCACGAAATTGGGGAGAAAATGGTGTAAAATAAAACAATTAAAATAAAAAGTCTGGAGTGAACCAAGGGCTATATTTGTTCTTAGATCATTTTTTTTTGGAATGGGGCATGCTTATTTTTTAAGATGGTGAGGAAAGCACTTTTAAGAACAACTAGGCATCCTCTACTGACAGGATGAGGTCAATATCCTTCCAGGATACCCAGGCCAGGTCGATTAGAAAGGCCTCCTTGCTGAAGTGTTTTAGGGAGCATTTGACAGTGATGAGGGGTTGTCGTTTGACTGCGGAAACATTCCGGAAGCAGGCAATGAGGCAGTCGTCACTGAGATCCTGGTTAAAGACAGCAGACAGCAGAGGTGTATTTAGATGGCAGGTTTGTCAGGATAATATTTATTTATTTCACCTTTATTTAACCAGGTAGGCAAGTTGAGAACAACCAACACAGAGTTACACATGGAGTAAAACAAACATACAGTCAATAATACAGTAGAAAAATGACTCTACATACAATGTGAGCAAATGAGGTGAGATAAGGGAGGAGGCCTTGGTGGCGAAGTAAATACAATATAGCAAGTAAAAAAAAACTAAAATAAACACGAATGGTAGATTTGCAGTGGAAGAATGTGCAAAGTAGAGATAGAAATAATGGGGGGTGCAAAGGAGCAAAATAAATAAATAAATACAGTAGGGGGAGAGGTAGTTGTTTGGGCTAAATTATAGATGGGCTATGTACAGGTGCAGTAAATCTAGAGCTCTGGAAATGCAAATGCGCTACGCTAAATGCTAATAGTATTAGTTAAAACTCAAACGTTCATTAAAATACACATGCAGGGTATTGAATTAAAGCTACACTCGTTGTGAATCCAGGCAACAAGTCAGATTTTTAAAATGCTTTTCTGCGAAAGCATGAGAAGCTATTATCTGATAGCATGTAACACCCCAAAAGATCCGCAGGGGACGTAAACAAAATAATTAGCATATTCGGCGCTACACAAACCGCACAATAAAATATAAAACATTCATTACCTTTGACCATCTTCTTTGTTGGCACTCCTAGATGTCCCATAATCACTATTGGGTCTTTTTTCGATTAAATCGGTCCATATATAGCCTAGATATCGATCTATGAAGACTGTGTGATAAACGGAAAAAAATTGCGTTTCATAACGTAACGTCATTTTTTAAAATTCAAAAAGTCGACGATAAACTTTCACAAAACACTTCGAAATACTTTTGTAATGCAACATTAGGTATTTGTACACGTTAATAAGCGATAAAATTCATCAGGAGAAGCGATGTAAATTCTATAGGTGTCCGTCTCTAAAAAATGTCTGGAGAGAGCTCGACCAAAACATCCGGTCAGAGACCGGAGGGAATCGGTTCCCTTGATTCGGTTTGACCAAGAATCAAAGCTGAATCAAATGACAAGACTCTAGACATCGTGTGGAAGCTGTAGGCACTGCAACCTCGGCCTCATTTAATTCGGTTCACTTTGAACAATTCCTGGAAGTAGCGCAAGGATATTTATTTCCATTTTCAGTGATCAGATTTTCCTGCACTTTTCGATGAAACGCACGTTCTGTTATAGTCACAGCCGTGATTTAACCAGTTTTATAAATGTCTGAGTGTTTTCTATCCACACATACTAATCATATGCATATACTATATTCCTGGCCTGAGTAGCAGGGCGCTGAAATGTTGCGCGATTTTTAACAGAGGGTCGACTTAACAGGTTAACAGTGAGAGACTTATTTCTGGAAAGGTGGATTTTTAAAAGTAGAAGCTCAAACTGTTTGGGCACAGACCTGGATTGCATAACAGAACTCTGCAGACTATCTCTGCAGTGGATTGCTCCCTTTGGAAGTTCTATCTTTCCGGAAAATTTAGTTGGGAATGGAAATTTCTGATTTTTTGGTGACATTCCTAAGCCAGGATTCAGATATGGCTAGGACATTTGGGTTGGTGCAGTGTGCTAAAGCAGTGAATAAAACAAATTTAGGGAGGATGCTTCTGCTTCTGGATGTTAACGTGCATGAAACCAAGGCATTTACGGTTACAGAAGTCAACAAATGAGAGCACCTGGGGAATAGGAGTGGAACTGGGGCTACAGGGCCTGGGTTAACCTCTACATCACCAGAGGAACAGAGAAGGAGTATGAAAAGGGTACGGCTAAAGGCTATAAGAACTGGTTGTCTAGTGCGTTGGGAACAGAGAATGAAAGGAGCAGATTTCTGGGTGTGGTAGAATAGATTCTGGGCATAATGTAAAGACAAGGGTATAGTATGATGTGAGTACAGTGGAGGTAAACCTAGCCGTTGAGTGACGATAATAGAGGTTTCGTCTATGGAGATACCAGTTAAACCTGGTGAGGTCTCCTGATGTGTGTGGGGTGGGAAAAAAGAGCTTTCTAAGGCATGTTGAGCGGGACTGAGGGCTCTACAGTGGAATAAAACAATAAGAACCAGCCGAGACACCAGTAGAAACGGCATATTGACATTAGAGAGAGGCATAAAGCAATCACAGGTGTTGATCGGGAGAGCTAAGATTACAACGGGTAAATGGAGATGAATGGGCAGAACAAGTCAGTTAGGTACATACAGGGCCTGAGTTCAAGGCTGGGGCTGACAGATAAACAAAATGAGGTACCGTGTTATTGAAACAGTCCAGTGGGCATCAGCTTTGTAGCCGAGTGTTCATAAGGTCCAATGAACAGCAATAGGTGGGTCAGGGGGCCGTTCAGTAGTCACTACTACGCTAGGCGAGCGGGGGACACAGCGTTCAGAAAGCTAGTAGGCCGCAGCTAGCAGATGGTTCTTCGGCGACATCGTAACGGAATAGCCTGTTGAGACCACATTGGGCGATTACGTCGGCAGTCCAGTCGTGATGGATCGGCGGGGCTCTGTGTCGACAATAAAGGGTCCAGGCCAATTGGTATATCGGTATATCAGCCTAGCTCGAGGCTAGGTCAAGGCTCTGCTATCTGAGCAGCTAACCGATCGCTGCAGCTGTATATAATCTATCGGCAAATAGCCCACCCATTTTTACCTACCTCATCCCCATACTGTTTTTATTTATTTACTTTTCTGCTCTTTTGCACACCAATATCTCTACCTGTACATGACCATCTGATCATCTATCACTCCAGTGTTAATCTGCAAAATTGTAATTATTCGCCTACCTCATGCCTTTTGCACACGATGTATATAGACTCCACTTTTTTTTCTTCCTCTTGTGTTATTGACTTGTTAATTTTTTACTCCATGTGTAACTCTGTGTTGTCTGCTCACACTGCTATGCTTTATCTTGGCCAGGTCGCAGTTGCAAATGAGAACTTGTTCTCAACTAGCCTACCTGGTTAAATAAAGGTGAAATAAAATAAATAAAAAGGCTAGCTGGTGCTTGCTTTGGGACAGAGGCGTTAGCTACTCATTTGCAGCTAGCTAGCTGCGATTATCCTGTGTAATGATCCAGAGTCGCTGGAATCGGGTGATGTGGTAGAGAGAAGCAGCCCGATATGCTCTGGGTTGATATTGCAATGTGCAGACTGGCAGGTATTTTCCGGGCTATGGCTGGCTGGTGTCCGAGCTAAAGGTGAAGACCGCAAGCCGTGGCTAACAAAGACTAGTAGCTAGTTAGCAGGCCAGCTCCTGTTGGAGGTTCCGGTTATAAGGAATAAAAATTGCAGATCCGTACCACATTGGGTGAGACGGGTTGCAGGAAAGTATTTTTAGTTCGTAGATAGAAAGTGAGATTCAAATGTATTGCAAAAAAACTGTCTATTTACACAGGATAAGACACAGGATAAGACAAAGACAAACACACGTCTGACTGCTACGCCATCTTGGAACAAAAGGTAATGTAGCATCTGGTCTTGCAGAGAGTTCCCCGGCTGCGGTCCTGTTATTAACCTCCTATCCTTTAGGGAGGGCATGATGAAGCACACAGCAGGGTTGATAGAGAGCTAGAGATGGAGAGAAAGGACAGGGCAGACAGAGATTGTGTATTTGTCACAAATGGTACCCTATTCACTATATAAGTGCACTACGTTTGACCAGGGCACATGTAGTGCACTAAATACACAGAGCTTCCCTCTAACTCCTGTTGAATGACCTTTTGGTTAAATGGATAGAAGCATATCACAGGGCCTTTAGAGGGGATGCATGGTATATCAGACTGGATTACTGTCAATATATTATGTTTTTCACTCCCTGTTCATTGGTTCTTCCCCATGCTGCCCTTACCTTATTTAAAACCAAGAGATTGAGAGCAATCAATAACATTAGTCTATTCTTCATGGCCCTCTCTGTAGAATTGATTTGATCTGAGCATAGCCATACAGATGACAAATTATACATTTGGCCAGGTTAATTGTTGAGCTGATATTTGAAAATTAAGCTCTCCCCACACTGGAAGCCTTTGCCTTCATCAGGGCGGGGGCAACCATTTTGAAATGTATAGACCCAGATTGTGCAGCTACTGAGGCATGCTGCTGTCTTCTCAGAGCCCTGAAGCTGGAGGATTCCTTCCTCTCACATGGCAGAGCTTATTGGGGACATTAGGTCTGTATGGCCATTGGTTCAACCCGAGTGCCCTCAGCAGGTTGATGTTTATTGTCATGAGTCTTGTCCTGGAGGCAGAACTGAGCGATTTCCCATTAGATAGGCCCCTTAATCATAATTGGCTATAAAAATTAATGAAAACAAATATTTGGTTTTTGGTCTTAATTTAAGGTTAGGCATTAGGGTTAGCAGTGTGGTTAGGGTTAAGTTTAGGGTTAGGTTTCAAATCTGAATTTATGATTTTGTGGTTATGCCAGCTAGTGATCACTCTGCAGTGCTGCCTCCAGAACAAGATTCACTAACAACAATAGCATGATTCAGTAGCATGACAGCACGGTTAGTAATCATGAATAGGATATGTTACATGAAGAACTTCATCTCCATTACCTACAGGCTTAGCCAATAGCTCATAGGCTTAGAGCATAGGGGGTAGAGGAGCTGTATTAGAAAGGGAGTGAGTATCTAATGTTCTTTATAATACTGATACTTTGATTAATATACATAATACTTGTTCACATTATATTACATCTAAAACACTATAATGTACACATGGATTTTGCAAACTTTTCAACCCTTTCACCCATGTAATGTCAACCAACAGGTCATTGATGTATATTTTAGTCTCACAGACAAGAAGAAGAAGAAGTTGATATGTTAAGCATGATGTAAAGGTTACAAAGGTCTAATCATGGTACTGTAGTCTGCTTGCCCTTTCAACAACAGCATGAATCAAATGATTCAGTGATTATAACAGTATCATAATAATGCTTGACAAATGTGTCTTAGATAGTCTTGCATGTTTATTTGACTAAGATTGTCTGATTTATAGTCCTTTAAAGATAATTGTTATTATTATTATTTTACAAACTGGAAACTGAGTTCTGACAGAATTGTTTTTATTCTTACACCAAGTTGGTTACCAATGCTGCTGCCTTTTCCCTGTTTATGGCCCCTTTTTTGATAAAGCTGGTGTGTCACTTACTGACCATATTGTTCAGTTATTCTTTTGATACTTTAAATACATACATTAGTTCAGTGCATACTGTATGTTATTTTCCTCTATGTACACATCCTCATCCCCCCTTCCCTCTTTCTTCCCCTCCGGCAGAGAGACGTGGTCCTCAGGCTGGCGCCTTCCACAAAGCGTTCTGTAAAAGTGTAATTGTGGCTAATGGTTTGTGCAGCTAATTAAAGTGTATGAATTACAGTAATCAGTCAGCCACGTTGGGCCGCGCTTTGCCCCTGCTCCTCCAGGCATGGCAGGGCTAGAAGAGAAAAGAGGAGTGTGAGAGAGAGGGTGGAGACAAAAGATTAAAGAAGTGAGCAGATGAGAGGGTGGTTAGAAAAAGAGTGAGAGATGGGATGAGAAGGAATGAGGGGTGCTAAAATGAAAGTGTGAGAAGGAAAGAAAGAAAGAGAGAATGAGTGAGCAAGAGGAGCCAAGTAGGTTATCAGAGCAGAACATAATTAAGGATTTTTTTGTATGACAAAAACACGGCCAAAGGAACAATTTTGACCTTTGGAAGTAGAGCGGCACACCACATACAGCGCAGCTCATCATACGTTAGGGTACATTCGCATCAATGCTGTGCTGTGCTATGCAGTGGCCCTGCATTCCTTTGGATGTTTCTGGAGCCAATGGAGCAATGGATGGCAGGCAATCATCAATCCAGCCATCCATCCAAACACCTCTAGGTGACCCAGGATCAGCCAAGGAAGCACTGGTGAAATACAACGGAAGCCATTTTTGACAATGATTTTTTCTGTTGAACCACTATATTGTAATATGTGACTTGTTTCAGGAAACTAGGCATACGTTGCGCGTCACTACTTCACCAGAGAGCCATTAAAAAAAACAGTATTTTTCGTTAATATGAATTAAATTGTTAAATCATGTCCCTAGTTTAGCCACGGAAAAAAATCTGAAACTTTCCTGCTAGCTATGATTGTCTGAGATAATGGCTGGGCAAGACATGCAGAGAGATGAGTTTGGATTGGTCTGCCATGGAGCACCTTTCTGTCCATAACATGAGCTGGTCAGTATGTGCACGTAATCTTTTCTGATGCTGTTTTTTTTTAAGATATCACAAAGTAGAACTGCAAAAGTGATGCTCTCCACTTTCTAGAGGACCGAGTTTTTAAATCAGTGGAATGCCATGGTGGAATTAGAATATGATAGCTAAGGAAAATTCTGGTGTTTGATTGCAAATATGCAGAGGGAGTTGAAAAGAGTCCACACAGAAGGCTGTTGTATAAAACACCTGTCTCCTGATTACATCTCCAAACTAAGGGCAACCATGGCATCCGTGACAGAGGGAGATGCGTCCATCCGTGTATGCGGGTAAGATTGTCTAGCTAGCTACATTTTCAAATATTGCACGTTTCTAATTTTGTCATTTTGAGTTGAAGCATACTGTTAGCTAGCTAGCGAACATTAACTGGCTGGCTCATTAGCTAATGTTACGTGTATGATCTGTGTCGTAATATTATTCGTACTTCAGAGCCATGTGTATTGCTAGTTATAGCCTAATGTTAGCTAAATAGATCAAATTGAACCTAGTTGGTTAGTTACCTGCAGATTCATGCAGGGTATTAACATTATGAGTTGGGATTATGGTTAATTGTTTAACTAACTAGCTAGCTAATGCCTAAACAAAAGACTCTACTATGCAAGTTACCATTTCAATAGGATGTTCATGATGTCACTGCGACAACTGTTGATAGACGTAGCTGGCCATTTTCTCAAAAGTGAGATTACAAGTTTATCAACTTTCAAAGCAGAATTACTTTCCCATTCTTTCTCAATTATAATGTATGATATACCATTTTGAAGCTCTGTCTCTACTTTTATCCAATGTAAAAAGCACAATTTCAAATTTTGCTACATAAAACCGAATCGAGCTGGTCAGTCACATATGTGAGCAAAATTTGAAATGGTGTTTTATACACTACAGTTGAGGAACAATGGGAAAGTAATTTTGGTTTGAAAGTTGATAAACTTGTAAACTCACTTTTAAGAAAATTGCCTTTGAATCTTTTGGTACTACTACTGGAGAGCCCTTCTTTGTCTACACCAATTCGTTCACACCCCCATAAGCTTTAGTCCCAACCATCTCATTAAAGAGTTGATCCGATCGTTCTGTACTAACAACATAAGTTCCCAAGCTAACTTGCTAGCTACTTCCAGACACAAATGACAGAACAGCTCACTGAACATTACTCGTCCTAGCAGAGCTGGAGAGGCTGTTATGTTTTCCAGAGAGTTGGTGACTGCAACTGTGCTTTCAGATTGGCCGCTTTGTAAATTCAAAATGAGTCGCAGTAATCAGACCGCACACCAGATGCTCTGGCCAACGAGTAGAGTTGACCCGAACGTTCTGACCACAAGGGCATTCAAGCACCCAAGCTAACTGGCAGACATCGGCTAGCGTTCCAGCTAATTCCAGACACAAAATGAGAGAACACCCCACTCTGCCCATTTTACTCACCCTAGCAGAGCTGGTTAGGCTGTTTTCATGTTATCCAGAGTATTGGTGACTAACTGTTTTGCTGGCAACAATTTAAATATGCTTTTTTGACGATGTTAACTGACACTGGCTATATTCAACGGGCGTGTTGAGCGTTCGTAAATTCATCAGTTATTCTACACTCTGGCACACTCAGACGAGTGCTGTGAAATCGGAGTAGATGGCCTGACTGAATTTACAAACGCACCCTAAATGGATCTTGCATAGTGGAGTCTTATGTGACGATGTAGCTAGCTAACTAGATAAACAATGAACCATAATCCCAACTCATGATGTTACTACCCTGTATGAATCTGCAGGTAGCTAACCAACCAGGTTCAGTGGTAGCTAGCTAATATCAGGCTAGAGCTAGCTAAGCAAATGACTCTGAGATACGAATAATAAGGTCATACAAGTAATGTTAGCTAGCGAGCCAGCCAGCTAATGTTAGCTAGCAAGCTAGGCAAACAATGACCCGTAATCACAACTCATGACATTACTACTCTGCATGAATCTGCGGGAAGATAACCAACCAGGTTCAATGTTAGCTAGCTAACATTAGGCTATATCTAGCTAACATTAGACTATAGTCTTGTTACTACTTGTTACTGCAGCTTTTGACATTATTTATCATAGTCTGCTGCTAGAAAAACGTATGTGTTGTGGCTTTACACCCCCTGCTATAATGTGAATAAAGAGTTACTTGTCTAACAGAACACAGAGGGCGTTCTTTAACCCTTTCACACGTACCATCACACGGGTGTGATCGTTCTACAGTGGTCCCTGAAGCGTATGATCACACCCCGTATGATTTAGAATGCTCGTTTAGAACGGCCAGTTTCGAGTGATGCAACAACCAGCATTTGAGCTGGCCACACTTTTTTCAGAAACTATTTACACAAACACAGTCCTTACAAAGTTATGTCCAGAATGTGAGCAGTTTATTTTTGGATGCAATGTTCAGATAGTCACAGAATTATATATAGCATAATGCAATCATCCTAACCGGAAGAATGTAGGCTACATTTGTCCTAGCGCTAACTGAGGAAAGATTGACCCAACACAAGCAGTCATATTTTCTAACTCTCGGCTGGCATAAACTACAATATGAATTAGCTAATAGCAATTACTATGTATAACCTCATAGTCTACCAATACCGGATCCGGGTTCGTGACTACGGCTCAAGCTCATTAGCATAACGCACAATGCGAAAAAATATTCCTAAAAATATTTAACCTCCACACATTAACAAGTAAAATAGCTCAAATGAAAGATAAACAAGTTGTTTATCTACCCAGCAAGTCAGATTTCTAAAATGTTTTACGGCGAAAACATAGCACATATTTATGTCAAACCACCACCACAGACATAGCTCATTTGCATAGCCAAGTAGGAAAAAATATGCAATCAACAAATGCAGGATTAAAAGAAAAATAATTTCACTAACCTTTTGAAATCTTCATCAGATGACAGTAATATAACATGTTACACAGTACATTCATTTTTTTTTCTCAATAATCTGCAATATATCCATAAATCTCTGTTTACAATGATGCATCGTTCAAAAAATGCTACTAAAATGTCAGGAGAAATGCCGATAGCTCCGGCAGATAACGTCAGCTAACAAGGAATACACATCATAAACTTTGACTAAATATGCATGTTTTACATATGTATAGGAAGATACACTTCTTCTAAATGCAATCGCTGTGTTACATTTATTTTTAACGTTACAGGTTGCGTTCACAAGGCTATACTAGGAGTCGGCGCTCCAAAATTAGCATTATCGCTCCTCTATCTTGGAGTCGACAGAAACCCAAATTTCCCACATAAATATTCCCTTACCTTTGCTGTTCTTCCATCAAAAGACCTGGAAGGGATTATACTTACCAAACCAGCGTTTAGTTTTCAAGTCTGCGTCTTTCGGTTCTCAAAATAGCCACATTTCGGTCGGAATGTAGGCAAAATTCAAGTGGATGCGCACCAAAACGTCGAAATTACATATTATATGTCGAGTAAACTTGTCAAACTATGTTCATAATTAAGCTTTAGCATGTTATAAAGGTGCACAGAAATCTTGAGGACGAACAGAAACACACACGTCGTTTAATCGATCCTGAAGAAAATACATCACCCGGCCAGAGCGCGCGTAACAGTCACCTTTTTTTTCGCTTGGTGAGAGGTTTCGGCTCGCTCAAACTCCCGTGAGCGCGCGATTCTCACAATGAGAAGCCTCCATGACAAGAGAGCATTTGGGAGAATGCATGCCCCGAGGGTTCTGCTTTACATAGAGACAAAATTTAAACGGTTTTAGAAGCTTTAGAGTGTTTTCTATTCGATAATATTTTTTATATGCATATATTAGCAATTTTGGGGAAAATATTTTCAGTTTACTATGGGCACGCACTTTCTCCAACAGGGGCAGTATAGAGCAAGAGTTCTAAGAGGATAATTAATCATATCGCGGGTGAGCTCTCCATTGATCGAAATAACTAGGTGAAACACTTAGAAATCGAAAATAATCCTACGATTAGTTTCAGCGTGCAGCCATGCATTTTTTCCTCACAGAAACCGAAGATAATAAGAGAAGACAGATGAGTTTGGTCTGTTTATAGTATGCATGTTGAAGGGGTCTGTCGTTCACATCCCACCATTAATTTCTGGAAGTCCTCAAAAAATATGTGAACTCTTACTCACCTCAGTTTGTTATAACATCTTTCATCAAACAGACGTGAAACCCATAATGCATTGTATGTCAACAAACATGGCTACACACCTGGAATTAGCTTAGCTCATCATAATCAGTACAACCTTCAAAAAAGTATTTTACACACATATGTGCCCATTACAATCTGTGCAAGAATCGGAATGCATGATTTGTCACCTAGAATTGAAAATGTGAATAAAACCGTAAATACACAAGTTATTGCCACAAAAAACATTTTCTGATTGTGATTTATTGATACGGGCGGCAGGGTAGCCTTGTGCTTAGAGCGTTGGACTAGTAAGCGAAAGGTTGCAAGTTCGAATCCCTGAGCTGACAAGGTACAAATCTGTCGTTCTGCCCCTGAACAGGCAGTTAACCCACTGTTCCTAGGCCGTCATTGAAAATAAGAATTTGTTCTTAACTGACTTGCCTAGTAAAATAAAGGTAAAAAAAAAAGAAAATACAAGTGGCGCGTGCCGGCAGTCAACCATGTAACCTCCCACTCTGCGCCATTCAGTGTTGTTGTTTATGTATGTAGGTCGTGAGCTAAGCTGAAGCATTAGCAATGTCTTTCAAAAGGAGACAACTCACAAATGTGGAAATTCTGGAGATTTTTTAAAATTCTAACAATGAGTCTGAGTATGAAAGTCAGGAATCAGATTCTGACAGTGACAGTGAGGAGCTGCCCCCCAACCTTGTAGCCATTGAGAACCCTGAATCTGAATTTCCCTTGTCCACTGACAAAGTACCAGGTCCCTTTGAAGATGCTGGTGGTGATGGAGGCAGACCGACAGTGGATGAAGTACAACAGTTCTGTGGTAGCTGGAAGGCCACCAGTCATTTCACCCCTCCTGGCCCTGCTGTTTGCTTTGACGAGTCCCTGTCTGGAGTGCAACGCCCCTTGCCATTTCCAACCGAGGCAGAGTGCTTCAAGATGTTTCTGACAGAGGAGCTGGTGGGGAACATAGTAGAGGAGACCAATCGCTATGCCTTGGAGCTACAGGAGAAGAGAGAGCCAGGAGTGAGGGGGAAACTCGCTAAATGGGTGACAACCACAATTAGTGAAATTTATACCTTCCTGGGGACAGTCCTCCTCATGGGGATAGTAAAGAAGAACTCTCTAAGAGAATACTGGAGCACAGATCCTATGTTTGCAACTCCCTTCTTTGCTTTGCCAACCTCTTTTCCCAAGACCGGTTCCTAGTTCTGCTGCAATGCCTGCATTTCGTCAACAATGCTACTGCCATTCTAAGTGACCCGTTATACAAAATTAGAAATGTTCTAATCAGCCTGACGTCAGCATTTGGTCGGGTCTTTGTGCCATACAAGGACCTATGCATTGATGAGTCCCTGATGTTATGGAAAGGTAGGCTGGTGTTCCGTCAATATATTCCCTCCAAAAGGCACAGGTTTGGAGTCAAGTTCTTTGTCATGTGCGACGTGAAGACAGGATTTGTCCAGGATATTATAGTTCACACAGGGTCCACCACTGACATCAAACATTATGAAGGGCTTGGGGTGTCCGGGTCCGTGGTGATGACCATGCTGGCTCCTCATCACGGCAAGGGACACACTTTGTACATGGACAATTGGTACAGCAGTCCCACACTCTTCCAGTATCTGCTCTCCAACAGCACAGGGGCCTGTGGCACAGTCAGGTCGAACAGGAAGTTGATGCCGGCATTCGGATGCAGGAAGATGCAGAGAGGGGAGGTGGAGTTCCAGGAGAACGGTCAACAGCTGGCAGTAAAGTGGCATGACAAACGAGACGTCCATGTCCTCTCCACTGTCCATGCAGCAACCATGTCGGCCACAGGGAAAGGGGACCACCTAACGGTAGAGACAAAGATCAAACCAGACTGTGTGCTTGATTATAACCTCAAAATGGGGGCCGTGGATAAGGCAGACATGATAAACAGCTTTGTGGAATGCACACGGAAAAAGACCAAGTGGTATAAGAAGATATTTTTCCATCTTATCGACACTGCTGTCCTCAACGGCAGCACAGTTCACCGCCAACTAACAGGTGAGATGATTACTGAACAAGGTATTTTTGTAATTGGATGTACAGTTCACATACAAATCCATTATGCAATTATAGTGACAATATCTCACCCACCTACCCACTGCCTCATCATCTTATAACTTTCCTCATCCTCCCCACTCCCTCATAGGTAAAGTAATTACCTACCAAAAATACAGAGAGAACCTCATGAGAGAGCTGCTGGAGGAGCACCACACCCCTCGGCGCCCATCCACTGGGGGTCGTTCTGCTGTAGTCAATCCCCTACGCCTCACTGCACTGCATTTTCCCTGAAACTCCCTCAAACTGCTGCTCAAGGTAGTCGCACAGCACACGGAGGCACTGCAAAGTCTGCCTGTCTGGAGCCAGGAGAAGTAAGCAGAGGAAGATGAAAAAATACACGTGTTTAGCTTGTGATACACCTCTATGTATTTCACCATGCTTTGAGGAGTATCACATGCTCAAGCATTATTGAGCACATCTGCAGCAATAAGTGACTGACCTGACAGGTGACTTGACAGGTGACCTGCCATTATACTATGCTTTTAGAGATGGGGGTGGAAATGCAGTTGTTGTTCAGTCACTGCATGAATATTAAATATGGGTTATGCATATTCAGTTTTTTGTCCTCTAGTAAAACAAGTTGTTGAACCAACTACCAATACTGCAATAAAATAGATGACTATTACATATTGGCATATTTACATTTACATTTAAGTCATTTAGCAGCATATGTGTTTTCTTGCTGTGTTTTCATCCAGTACTACTGTTAAGGAGTGTATGTTAGCATACAAAAGCTGTCCTCATTCTTCAGCTCCAGTTATGATATTGGCAAATAATGTTTATGGTTTCTGAAAGTACAGAATAAAGAGGAATTATTCATTAGAATACAATATAAGGATATAGCAATTAAACAATACTACAAAGAAGTAACATAATGAACACTGCTATAAAAAATAGTTTATTGCATTGACAAAATCACAGATTTGAGTTATAACAGTAAGAAACTAACTTTTGAGCTCCACAAGGGGGCAAGGCAGGGCAGAACAGAGCTATGCTGAATAGACCAAATAAACAAACCATGGACATATTTTTTATTTATTTAAATAGGCAAATCATTTAAGAACATATTATTATGTACAATGATGGCCTACACCGGCCAAACTCGGACAATGCTGGGCAAATTGTGCGCTGCACTATGGGACTCCCAATCACAGCCAGTTGTGATACAGCCTGGATCTGAACCAGAGTGTCTGTAGTGATGCCTCTAGCACTGAGATGCAGTGCCATAGACTGCTGCGCCACGTGGGAGTCATAAGGCCAGGGTAGCTTCAAAATACAACACAAGCTAATAGTTCTCTGACGCAACTAGCATTGTTTTACAGAGCTAATATAATAATGTAGCTACGTAAGCACGATTGACTATAACACCATAAAAGTTATAAAATGTGTAACGTTACCTCACGTTTCCGCGGTTATAAGGAATATATTATGATCTATACATGCAGTGAGCTACAGCAGAAACAGCATACGGAAACTATTATAACGTAATAAGGCACTTACTTTGATAGAAACGCAGCCTGGATTTGAACTAGGGAATCTGTAGTGATGCCTCTAGCACTGATGTGCTGTGCCTTTGACCGCTGCACCACTTGGGAGTCATAAGGCCATGTAGCTTCAAAATACAACACAAGATAATCCTTCTCTAATGCAATTAATATTGTTTTACAGAGCTAATAGAAGAATGTGGCTACATAAGCACGATTGACTATAACGCCAAAAAATTATAAAATGAGTAACGTTACCTCACGTGTCTGCGGTTATAAAGAATATACACAAATACACTGCTCAAAAAAATAAAAATAACACATCCTACATCTGAATGAATGAAATATTCTTATTAAATACTTTTTTCTTTACATAGTTGAATGTGCTGACAACAAAATCACACAAAAATGATTGATGGAAATGAAATGTATCAACCCATGGAGGTCTGGATTTGGAGTCACACTCAAAATTAAAGTGGAAAACCACACTACAGGTTGATCCAACTTTGATGTGAGGCTCAGTAGTGTGTGTGGCCTCCACGTGCCTGTATGACCTCCCTACAACACCTGGGCATGCTCCTGATGAAGTGGTGGATGGTCTCCTGATGGATCTCCTCCCAGACCTGGATTAAAGCATCCGCCAACTCCTGGAAGTCTGTGGTGATGACCAAGCTGGTCATTTATGAACATTTGAACATCTTGGCCATGTTCTGTTATAATCTCCACCCGGCACAGCCAGAAGAGGACTGGCCACCCCAGTGGGCCAGTCCATAGCATAGCATCAATGCCTTCCTCTTGCAGAAACTGCTGACACATTCCAGCCACATGAGGTCTAGCATTGTCTTGTATTAGGAGGAACCAGGGCCAACAGCACCAGCATATGGTCTCACAAGGGGTCTGAGGATCTCATCTCGGTAACTAATGGCAGTCAGGCTACCTCTGGCGAGCACATGGAGGGCTGTGCGGCTCCCCAAAGAAATGCCACCCCACACCATGACTGACCCACCGCCAAACCGGTCATGCTGGAGGATGTTGCAGGCAGCAGAACGTTCTCCACGGCGTCTCCAGACTCTGTCACGTCTGTCACATGTGCTCAGTGTGAACCTGCTTTCATCTGTGAAGAGCACAGGGCGCTAGTGGCGAATTTGCCAATCTTGGTGTTCTCTGGCAAATGTCAAACGTCCTGCACGGTGTTGGGCTGTAAGCACAACTCCCACCTGTGGATGTCTGGCCCTCATACCACCCTCATGGAGTCTGTTTCTGACCGTTTGAGCAGACACATGCACATTTGTGGCCTGCTGGAGGTCATTTTGCAGGGCTCTGGCAGTGCTCCTCCTGCTCCTCCTTGCACAAACACGGAGGTAGCGGTCCTGCTGCTGGGTTGTTGCCCTCCTACGGCCTCCTCCACGTCTCCTGATGTACTGGCCTGTCTCCTGGTAGCGCCTCCATGCTCTGGACACTACGCTGACAGACACAGCAAACCTTCTTGCCACAGCTCACATTGATGTGCCATCCTGGATGAGCTGCACTACCTGAGCCACTTGTGTGGGTTGCAGACTCCATCTCATGCTACCACTAGCATGAAAGCACCGGCAGCATTCAAAAGTGACCAAAACATCAGCCAGGAAGCATAGGAACTGAGAAGTGGTCTGTGGTCACCACCTGCAGAACCACTCCTTTATTGGGGGTGTCTTGCTAATTGCCTATAATTTCCACCTGTTGTCTACTCCATTTGCACAACAGCATTTGACATTTATTGTCAATCAGTGTTGCTTCCTAAGTGGACAGTTTGATTTCACAGAAGTGTGATTGACTTGGAGTTACATTGTGTTGTTTAAGTGTTCCTTTTATTTTTTTGAACAGTGTATATTATGCTCCATACATACAGTACGCTACAAGAAATGTGTAATGGAAAATGGAAAATGTGAACACGTGTGCAGATCCTGTTTTGACAGGAGATGAGCAAATGTCTGCAGACGTGAACTGCACAAACCATTGGGAAGTGCTTTGGGAATTTTGTCCTTGTCAGAAATGTCCCAAAAATCTAATTGTCCGCAAAAGTAAAAAATTACTACTTTTATGTGAATGAATGAGGAGGCGGAACACACCTAATTTCAAACTGTTTCTAGAAAATAAAATTTAAATTGAAGTTGAAACAGCCTATAAATATAAGCAGGCTGTGTGCTTTAGTTTGAGGGCAGCGCAGATAAAGTGCACTGTTACGTATGAATCACATTCTGGAATGGAGAGAACATTCTAACATCACGTGCATAAAAAAACTCATGCTGGGGTGACCATTAGAGATATTTGTAACTCACGCATGAAAGGGTTAATGAAAGCCTATCAAACATAATCCATTTAGAATCAGGAATTCCCCAGGGTAGCTGTTTAGGCCCCTTGCTTTTATAATTTGTTTTACTAATGACATGCCACTGACTTTGAGTAAAGCCAGAGTTTCTATGTATGATGACTAAAACTATACACGTCAGCTACTACTGTCAGGCCAGGGTTGTTCCGGTTTTTGGTCACTAGATGCCCCCATTGTGCCTTTTGACCTTTTGTTTTCCCTTGATCCCCATTATTATTTGCACCTGTGCC